>NW_022605599.1:703406-705517 GCF_008692095.1 Etheostoma spectabile | reverse complement strand
TGTGTGTGTGTGTGTGTGACCTGAAAGGCAATTAGAGGGGAGGAGACATGGAAATGAGGAATGAGTATAACTAATGACAGATATCGGAGGAAAAAATAGGGGAGGAGAATGAAGAAGAATCAGCTGGGAAAAGCCACCTAATCTAATTCATTTAGCTGATCCATAGACCTCAGCAGTGACCGGCTGAATCAGTCCGGCGTAACGAGCAGCACTGGGGAATCCAGCCGCCACTTCTTTCATGGCTGTGGATTAGAGCTGGTCCTACTGGCTAAACCTACTTGGTGGACAGCGCTGGCATAGGGGCAATTCAAATAAAATTAGAGGGAACACTATCAATTAAGCAAGAATTGGATTTTGACTTTAACACTTTATCTAATCCCTATGCTGTACGTGAAGCCAGCCATATTGATGCGGTGCAGCATTTAATGATGAAGACGTACAGCAGACTCTCTCATTTCATTCTCTGCCGTGCACGCCATGTGACTGTGCACCCGCTGATCACGTGCGTGCCCGCCCCGGGAGCCACCAGTTTGTGTTTCCACGCTGTACTTGCAGTCCAGTCCCTCCCACCATGTCCCGTCTCGCTCCCGCTAAACCATTCATCAACCATTTGACATGTCACAGTGGTAATGAACTCACCTGTTGACACCAGAAGGAAAATCAACAGCTTTTCTGTCTGTTGGTTGACTTTAGACATACAAGTTCACTCCAAACACAAGTTCAAATATCTGACATATTTCTTTTGTAATTGTTAAATTAAAGTTAAATTGTCAGAGCATATCTGTTGTTTAAAAGTCTTAAACTTTTATGTTCACCCAGCAATCTGTGAACTAGACAGGAATTGAAAACCCAAATAAAACCAGCATCTTCATCTTGCATGGATAGCTGGAGGTTTTTGGCTCCAGCCCTACAGCAGTGCCATTTGTTTCCCATCTCCATGTTCTCCCCATTAAGACCCATTCCCATTCTTGTCTCTACCTTTCCCTGCCTGCTCTGCCTGTGAAATGTACTCGCTTAAGGCTCACAGGTTGCAGTGTCCATTCCTCATCTCACAATTGTGTTTCCACTTCACTGCTTTACTGCCATGCCATGGCGATATCCTGACTCCAGATTGGCCGTTTTCTCTGCTGAAAGTTGGGACAATTCCTGAGGTTGTGTATGAGCTGAATGAATTTAGTGGGCTTTGGACTCCACCCCACCAGAAACAGTTTATTGTTTCAAAAATGTTTCACTGAATTCCTGAAAAGTTTTTTCTTCTCTTGGTGCAGTAATTGTTTATTTAGATCGGACGCCGGGCAGGGTCCGGGGGCCTGATGGTGGGTCATCAGAAGCTGCCTGTGCAGCAGAGCATTATGGGCAATACACAATAATAGCCTGGCTGAACGGCGACATGTGGGTGTAAATGTGGGAGACGCTGCCGGGGACCAAGCTAACCCTTAACCCTTAACCCCTAGCTTTTACATAAATTAAGATTGATTGATTTATTAATCTATTACAACTAAATACTAAAAAAAGGTCTATAGTGATTTTGGTAGCACACACTAGACACCATATGATTGGGCAGGTGTCAAAATATGTCATGAATTACATTTAGATTCTTTTTTTAATCCATCTTGAGTCCAACGTGCAGTCAGTAACCGGTTTGGTTTGTGTTCCCTCCGCCTGCACCTCTCGCGCTCTATTGCGTCTTTGAAACTAGCTTAGCAGGCGGAGAGGACCTCAGCACTGGAATTAGACTTCAATAACATTTTCTTTGTTATTTTATTTTCACAAAGCTAAGAAAAGTCTCCAGCCAGTGTGCCGTGGACTAGATATTAAGCTGTTCCCAGGAGTAGTCTGATCCTTTGACTGAAGGGAACATAATGAACATGCTGTCACAGGTAAAGGCCCTGCATTGAAAATGTTACGTAAGTAAAGGTATGTAAGTATCATCCGGAAAACGTACTTAAAGTAGTAAAAGTAAAGGTAATCCATGGAGAAGAATCCTCACAAACAGTTGTCAATCAACCAAGTGTTTTTTTTATATAACTCTATTTTTGTTTCTTCCACGTACGTCTAACAAACCGATAGCACAAAGCTACATATCGAACAACAGTCACGTCCACTATGGC
>NW_022605599.1:700798-703396 GCF_008692095.1 Etheostoma spectabile | reverse complement strand
ATTCGATAGCAAAAAGAAGGGGGGCAACTAATCATAATGTTACTATAGCAATTAATTATCACTTATATAGAGAATAAGTAAGATAACAAATTGAAATAATTGAAATGACACACGGTTTGTGTCTAGTCTAAATTCCAAATAGTTTTGCGGAGGAGTTGGACAGCTAGGAGGTTGAAGTCTGTTTGCAAGACAAGTCTCCGCTTGTATAGTTCAGGGTCTAACCCTAACCCTAACCCTGTTTCACAGAATTTCTTGTCTAGTTCAAGAATATCAGAAGAAAGTTTCAGTAATTTAGACCGTCGCTGCTTAGCAATATGTGAGGTTTGAGTGATAATTTGGACTCTGACGTATGCTTTGAGAGATTGTACATGGTTGATTGGTTTCCAGAAAGTCTTTAATTTGATCAGTAAGAATCCGGGAGTAACTCTCATCCGATAACAAAAGGGAGTTGAATTGCCACGATCTACAGCCAGTTGGTTTTTAATAAAAATATGGGAAGAATGGTCCAGACAGGGATTCAGCACACAGTTAAAATCACCCCCCATGATAGTTAAGATCGGGTCGGAGTGATAACAATTTAGCTCTAAATTAGTGGTCATCCCAATTTGGAGCATATACATTGCAGAGTGTAACTTAAGAAGAGTACAAAAGGCCAGACACGATCCCAGATCTCCCAAGTGGATCCTCATTATGGTAGAGGGGCTACATTTGACATTCTCCCGTATAAGGATGGCAACACCCCTGGCTTTACTCTCTCTAAAGCCTAAACTCTGAGTGAAAAAGCTGTGAGATCAAGGGCCTTTTCAGACGGCGATGAGTTGACTTAAGGTGTGTTTCTTATAGAAATAATATGTCCACATTAAAGTTCCGGATATTGTTAAATATGTTATTACATTTAATTGGGCCTTTCACATTCCAGCTTGAGAAGTCAACCACTCCTCGCTTGGCCAAAGTGGTCCTGTTCCCTTGGTTGTCGGCCATACGGAGGGCATGTGAGCATATGAACAGGAAGTCTTGTTTCTGACAGGTCTGCAGACCAGAGGGAACGAACAACACACAGGGAGAAAGTAATCGCAGAAAAATGTTGCCACAGATGAGGAAGAACATTTGAAAGGAAAAATGAAGTAAAAAGCATGCCCGCTAACAGGGAACATCCAGAACAAACCCGAGCACTAAAGGGGGGGGGGGGATTACCCTCCAGGGTAATCTAGCCTTGAGAGCACTGTGAACATGATATGTTCACACATGTTCACAGTGCTGTATTTTTCACTGCATGTGGAGTCTCCATTGTATTAAATTATAAGCAGTAAAAGTGTAGTAAAATGTCAAAACAGTTGGAAAGGATATATATAAAATAAGATATTGCCTGTGTGTTGGAGAAGATGTCTCTGAGTGTATAAAGGTCTGGGAAGAACAGTCAACAGACCTTTTGTAAAACGATTTAGAAACACAAGAGGGTCTTAATGAATGCACTAAATTAGAAATTGTTAACACAAAACATCTACACACACTAATCCTCTCATAGGAAAATACAGTAGAGAGCTTGCAGTGATATTTTATATCAATTAGAAAAAAGGAAGGAAAAAAAGGCCACCACATCCTTTCTGCCTGGAAAAAAAATTCTGATAGATAGATAGATAGATAGATAGATAGATAGATAGAACATTTTCATTTTCCCAACCTAACAAGTGGGCTTTGATGGGTGTCATAAATTAGACAGAAAAAGACCTGCAGACCATATTCCCCTCCATCCTCTCATAATAATAAGATGCTAGTAAGTCACCAGATTGCACTGAAGCAGCAGTTCAAAGAACGTGTCCGCTGGACAGGAAGAGCTGGTTGCCTCGGTGTAAAAGGAGGAGATGGCTCGTCAAACTCGTACTCTGTCATGGAGCCATCAGTTTCCAGGGATGCACCTGACCGGTTTTAACGCCTGCATTGTAGAGCTGGGCTTTGTTTTCCTTAAAGTCCCGCGGCGCCGGTCGAGTTCAGCTGAGAGATCAGGGAGGGTCCCCAGAAGTATCTCCTCCTTCATTTGGTAGTGGTAGAAGCAGACTAACATTAGGTTGAGGGAGTGTTTAAAAGTCTTATAAACTACATCGGAATCGTGCAAAAAAAACCTCATTTGTAAAGTTACTAGTAACTTAAGCTATCAGATTAATGTAGTAGAGTAAAAAGTACAATAGTTGTCTCTTAAATGTAGTGGATTTGAAGTGGAAAGTGGCATGAAAGGACTTGTCAAGTACAAGTACCTCACATTTGTACAGTACTTGAGTAAATGTACTTAGTTACATTCCACCACTGCCTGGATGCATTGAAGCTTTAAGTCTGTTTTTTAACAAAGGATCCTGCAGTCTGCTTTAATACTCTAAACATTTCAGAACCTGCAGTGCACCTTTTGTTTCATTTCATGTCTAAATGACAGAGTGCAGGAGGGCAAGAGTGACTCAGCGTTAATACCCTTCATGGCTCCCTTGGGTACGTACCCTCACCGTCCTGCTCATACTCGGCCTGCAGAGGTGTGGGGAGGGAGGAGAGAAATGATGTGGACTGGGCCTTTGTTCACATTGTGACGAGTGGCACATATTTCTAGGCGTG
>NW_022605599.1:699759-700788 GCF_008692095.1 Etheostoma spectabile | reverse complement strand
TGTGTGCATGTGAAAATTGTGTGGGGACTGAGACATTTAGATTCAATTGGAAAGAACATGATGGCCTGTGTGCATGGGTTTGTTTAATCATTTCTGAATAGATAGAAAGACTGAATGGCATTAATGCGGGTCATGTAGACACCTTGCCAAGACACTGAGTCTCAGAGAGAGAGAGAGAGAGAGAGAGAGAGAGAGAGAGAGAGAGAGAGCTGCTTTCCTCTTCTCCCTTTTCTCTCCCCAGTGTGGCCATCTGTACAGAGTGATTAATCATCCTGTTTCCCCAGACATAGCAAGCCGATGCTGGGACACTCCAAGCCCGGGTGTGCGTGTGTAAATATTGCTCTTGTGAATGAGCATGTGTGGCTTTGTTTGGGTGTGCGTTTTAATTCTGCAGCCATGTGTTAGCCTGCGTATGCGTTTCTGCTTGCCCCTGTGTATGTGGGAGAGAGACATCGTTTGCACGTCTATTGGCATTTATGACACTTTCTATTTGTTTACTGTTGTGCCGCCGGCGATTCGGCTGGTCCCCGTGGCAACCAGGCATCGTTGATGGTGTTAATTAGCGACATGTCCGTAACGGTCTACTTAACTGCAGAGTAAGGAGGGAGAGAGATGATGGGGTGGTGGATTTAAGAAGATGAGACGGATAGAGGTAGCTAGAGACAGCTTGATCTCTAGTGTAGTTTGTCACCAATCATGCTGAATGGATGGGGGATTTCATTTGTGGTCCGTACAATATCTGCTCCTGGCAAATACTAAAGCATGGTTATTGTCTTTATGGTAACTCCAAGCACGTGGTAAAGGTTAGGGAAAATAATGAAAAAGTCAACTCTAACTTCAAGCATGAGATGGGACTGATTGACTTCTAAAATATTAACCAAAACCACAACCTCCCAGGCTATGTGTGCCCCGCTATTCAGCTGACCTCTTCTGTGTGACTTCTGTGCCCTACACAAATGCTCACTTCCTGGAATGAAAAAAACAAACACTGTCTCAGTGCAGGGACTGTATTTGGCAAAGCAAATTTTG
>NW_022605599.1:670451-699741 GCF_008692095.1 Etheostoma spectabile | reverse complement strand
TATATATATATATATATATATATATATATATATATATATATATATATATATAGTAGGAGACAGGGTTGAAAGAGAAAGTTAAGTGGGGGGTGATGGATAGAGTTTGAGGATTAATGGAATAGTTTGCAAATGGCTGGTTATTTTGCATGGTGGGTAATTGAAGGCAGTGAGAGGAGGGAATGAGTTAGTGATGGTTGACCATGAGGAATGAAGGGATGTGAAGAGGAGAGAGATGGAGGAAGGATGATGGACAATGAAGGGTCGACTGCATGGCAGAACATTTCTCGGAGTGGCAAGTCATGAATGGAGTGACGGAGTATGGACATGGGGATGAGGGAAGGATGGACTGAACAGATGTGAGGGTAGACAGAGATGATGGATGGATGGAAGGTGACACATTTAAAGTGACAATATTTGTGTTACCTTGTTTACATTTAATCAATGTATCCTTTAGTGTGTAACATGTCAGATAATAGTGAAAAATGCCCATCCCCCTTAACTGATGACTTTAAAACCCGGGTCCAGTCTGCCCAACAGTCTGCCCCCACACATATTCCAATAACAATGAAGTAGAAAAAGAGAAAAGCAGCAAATCAACACATTTCAAAAGCTACAACCACAAAGCAATGTCACTTTGTTTTCTCACTTCTGTTCCTATATCAGTTGACTTTGTTTTCTTGCTTGCCATTTTCTCTTATTGACGAAGAAGAGGAGAACTGCAGGTTGGAAGGGAAAAGAAGTGAAAGGTCAAGTGAACATCAAGTGTTCAGTTCCCGGTTTGGAAGCTCAATTCATGCAGATACCACCACTGAGCTACTAAAGTACATGTGCTGTTATGAATACATAAATATTGGGTCTTTGGACATTTAAGATTGAGTAATAACATTCTGCTTCACTAGACAGTTGCGTAATAAGAAATTATTTGATACATATGTATATTAGTTTGATGCCAGCAACAAAAAGTAACTTCACTGATTCACACATATGCAAGGCTTATATTTTAAGGATGCTTAATATGTTTACCACTCTGAAACTGTATGAAAAAATAAAAGTAAAAAGTGTCCAAAAAGGCTAGATCCTTATTACCGTTACACCTGGTGATTAAAGAAAGGAACCAATGAAACTTTTCCTTTAACTGAACCGGAGAAGGGAGGGACATCTGAGAGGGCTGGAGGAAAAGCTGTAGCAAGAGAAAATGAACTGTTATTAAAGGAAGGAGGTGAGAAGGGGAGACGGATTAGTGACTCGCAGGAAGCAGAGTAAAAGTGAAGATAACAATGCAAAAAAAAAAGGAAAGCAAGAAGTGAGGAAAGAATAAATGTGAAGCAGGCAAGTAAGAAACAGAAAAACCCTTTTCCCTGTGTTTGTAGTGCTTGTGAAGGAGCGGGGGAGGAAGTAGAGGAGAGGAAAGAGAAGCCATGAAAGGCTGAGGAGATATTTTAGGGGTGAATAGAGAATAGAAATGCAGAGAAGGGGGGGGGGGGTGAAGAGTTTGTCCAAATGTCACAAAGACCCCGTCGGGACCATGTGGCAGCAAGGACGGGCACGGAGAAAACTCACAAGGGTCGTAAAATGCTTTCCAGCAAAGAAATGGATCAGGTCGCTGGAGTTGGGAGTGTTGGTAAAGGACGGGGGGGGGGTGAAGCGCTAACAAGGACAGAACAACTTCCATCACCTCCGTTAGAGCAAAGGATTGGTGTCGGACCGGGGTATCAAACGGAAAAAAAGGGAGGAGGGAGCAACTTGAAGCTGGTTGGGGACAGCAGAAAATGAGGACAACCGAGTGATCTTGGAGGAGATGGCTGGACTGCTACCCAGAGTAATGGAGAGGGACAGACGAGACCTGAGAATTGGGACAGAGATTGTGGCTTTCTGGCAAAACTCTAGTGCTCCAGCTCCTCTTGGAGAAGGTTGATTTTACGGTTTTCCTTAAATTACAGCCATCACAAGTAAACCTGTAGACAAGGATGACCCTCAATCGAAACAGTGAAAATGTCACTATGTTGCATTTTATGGTCACAGCTTAAATAGAGAGCAAGGACACCCCCCAGAGCGAGGTACAGGGGTTGAGATGGGTGGAGAGGGATGAGGAGAAATAGCCTGGCAGGTAGAAGGGTGCTTGGAGAGAGTGCTAACAGAACAGACACGTGGCAGAGCCGTGAAGAGGTAGCTAATGTGGCTTTTGGGAGGGCCTGGAAGTCAACGTGTTTGTCATGATGTCAGGCTAATGCGCGTGTCTACAAGCGGAGAAATGCAGCTTGGGCTGAGCTTGTGCAGAAGGGGACTGTGGGCAGACATTTTTAAACAGATCCAGGGCCTGTTTATGCTGGTGCCCCACATAATGATACTAATACGTTTTAATCAGTCTGAGCCCTGCGGTCTCGAAGAATACATTTACTCAGTTTGGGTCCCACTATAAGAGGAATACTAATACATTTTAAAGATCTTTAGCCTGGGGGCGTTGGTGCCTAACTTACTGTAATACCCATACATTTTCAAGGAGGAACCATACATTTAAAAATGTATTATTAAATAGCAACTTAACAACTTAGCTTGAACTAGCCCCCTTTACAAAAAAGCACTCCGAACCGCGGTAGAAATACTACCTCAACTACTTGAAGCTATAACTTACTGCTGGTGTAGTGTGTATGGCGGGGGGGTGCATCGCTATAGAAACTCCCGTCCGTCCCCACTGCTTGACTGCTCTCTGCTGTGTGTATGGGGGTGGGTGAACTTGACATTGCGTAAGAGGCATAGTTTGTGGTTTCAACCCCCCCAATCATCAAAACAGGCCGGTTCATCCCCCCCAATATCTTAATATAATGATGAATGAACGATATTAACTGTTCTAAAACATGAGTGGTTGGCTGTCTTGGTTCACTGTAACTGGTAAACAGAGACAGACACCTGTGTGACACCTGGCTGCGCCCAAACCTTCTCCGTGTCTTTCCAGCACACCGCACGACTCGTGAGCATTTGCATTGAGCATGAAGAAAAGTGTAAAAGACCGGTCTAACGTCTGCACTTCTTTTCCTGGAACTCATAATTATTTCAGAAGACTTGTGCAATAAATCCATACTATTGAATCCAATATTGATAGTCTTTTGTCCATACTGCAGTCATTTTCTGTCCTTTAATTGTTAGCTGTTATGCTAAAGCAGTTGTAGCTTTCCCTTGATGCTTTGGAAAGTTGTGGCCTGTGAAATATTATCAGAAAAATACATATTTGACCAACCCACAATGCTGCAATGATATTAATAATATCAGACTAATATCAATTTAACAAATACCAAAACAGTAGATTAATACACTACAAATCTGGTGCTATGATGTTCAACATGCTTGATCTACAGTAGGCAGAGCATTTGGTTTTGCTATGGCTCTGAAAATAAAGGTGAAACCGCCTGATTGGGCATAAATGTCCTGGGACCTCCCAAGATAGAAGATCAACTTCTGGGTTTTGGTACGGATGGTTTTTACACCGAATGCAAACCGTGTGGGAGAACTATGAACTGTAAAGATCACCTGTTTCAAGTGGAAACGAGCAAGACTTAGGGGTCAACTTTAAGATCCAGGTCCCTATAATAGAAGCCCCCTTGGATTAAAGTCCATTATATTTTGAATTGTCACTTGTATGTCCTTCACCAAAGCAAAAGCATTTCCATAAATATTAAACAGAAAGCAGAAAATGAAGTGTTTAACGCTGAAAATATCCTACTCCCCACTTTCATATGTTCCCCCACAAAGGCCCATTCTGAGCCAGAAGAGTGTGTGTGTGTGTGTGCGTGCGTGCGTGCGTGCGTGCGTGTGTGTGTGTGTGTGTGTGTGAGTGAGAAAATCCTCCCCAGAAGCCCCCCAACATCGTCTTAAATCCAGTTATGTGTTTAATTGAGGTCTTGGATCTATTTTGTGTGTGTGTTGGACCCTAAGCAATAATGGGGAGTATTGGTCTTATTTTTCATTCACGTAGCTTCTGTAATGAAGGCTTTTAATTTTTTTCATAGTTAAATAAAGCAGCGTCCCTTGAAGTTTTTAGGAATTCCTTCCATATCCTGTGGATAGTATTACCTAGTATACCTACGGGACCGCGTCCGCATTGTTACAAAATCCTGGAGGTGTGCGGCTTGGCGCTCAGACCCTTCGCTGGCCCTCCAAGCACGGTCGCCCAAGGCTGCTTTTACGTCACATCGCCGATATTCTTGATTGCAACAAGCCTGAAACCGCTTTTAGTCCGTCCTGATTTAGGTCCGTACCCATTTGACCAGTGTCAGCAGCTGTCACAGACTAAACAGACTCAGTGCAAGGCTTTACAAAATAAAACTACTAGTATTTACTTGAGATCCCCTCCTCAACAACAGTAGTGTGTTTTATGAGTCAGATTTGGTGCTGTAGCATGTTTTAAAGAGGCTGGCTCCCAGGGTGTCAGAGGCCCGCTGTCTTTAGCTTGGCTTGGGTCCCCACATAACATGAGTTCTAGATTTTAATGAGTCTAGGCTTCAGGGCCAGAGCCACTCTATTTACACTGCCAGTGAGCTGATATAAAACATGCTTTTAAAAATTAAACTGACATGGACTAAAAGCAAAACACATTTAGACTTTCACAGACACACTATGGCAACAACAGCCGCTACAGTGGCTGGCAGGAGGAAAGAGGGATGGATGAATAATGGACAGCATACAGGGAGGTAGGGTAATGAGGAAAATTGTGCTGTAAGGGACTTAAATCCACACATTGATTGTTGAGTAGTATTCCTTGCAGGGACAATCTCATTGGTTGACATAAAGGAATGGAGGGAGTAATGGAAGGAAGAATAGATCTTAAAGGTCCCATGGCATGATTAACATGTGTTCCCCCCGCCTGCCTATGGCCCCCCATTGGCTAGACATGGTGATAGGTGTAAACCGAGCCCTGGGTATCCTGCTCTGCCTTTGAGAAAATGAAAGCTCAGATGGGTCCATCTCAGCTTTCAGTTTCTGGGGTTACCGCCCCTTTCTCTGCTTTGCCCGCCTCAAGAATTTGGCCCCCCCATGAGAGCGAGACATCATGGCTTTAAAACCAGCAAAGTGGCAGTTGGTCAAAGCCGTCACCCCCTCCCCGTGGCTCATTAGAATTCACTGGTTACAAAACAGAAATTAAAATAAGATGGGAGCAAGGCAACGATAATTAGGACACTTTGTCCTTATTAGAAGGTAAGTCACATTCTGGAAATTCACACGTCAACAAACATTCCCTTTTCTGATCTGGATTGGATCTGCTGGAGTCCTGCTGTACTGCGGTCTAATGATGGCCGCATGTCTTCTTGAATGCCAAGTTTAATTTGTTGGAAACAATTTTACATAACAATATTATTACTCTTTTGGCTATCACATCTACTGGTGTACTATATGTGAAACAACAACTTTTTTTGTACTTGTGCAAAGCATAACTATTTGAGTCAGTTGATGATTCTCAGGGCTGGAGATCAGAGCTCTGTCCATCCAGAGGAAAGCTCATGTTTGATGGGGGGGGGGGTAACCTGGGCCTGTCTGAGCAGACCTGGAGGCAGTGAAACAGAAACAGTTTTTCTTTCTTTACTGCCAATCATCTTGGCATATCTGCACAGAATCTCCATACCTCTACCAAGATATTTCTCCCAACATTTATGACATCTTTTGGCATATTATTTCTGCAAGTTTTCCATGATGAAAGATATTATAAAATTTCAACCACTGAAGAAAAAATATACAACCTGCTTCTCTTGTCAAAAGAAAAACACTCACTTCAGGTAAATAACTTCAATAGTCACTTCTACTTTCATATAGTCCATTTTTATATTATCAAAATTATTTGCTAATATCAAATCGAAATGCTGCAGAATGAGGAACAAGACTAACAGTTGTTTTTGTTTATGCACACATTAAAACATACCTACAATATACAGTACATCATATGTTCCTATAACTGTCAGAGTAAGAGAATGATGAAAAGAATAAACACTGAGATAAAAAAAGAAAAGGAAATGAATCATGGATGAAAACTGGATTGTGTTCTGCCAGACGTGTGCAGTTGCACTTGTGGACGGATCTGCTTGTGGTTCTGAGTAGAGGAAGACATGATGATGCGGGAGACGTTAAATAAGACACAAGTGTGTGTGTGTGTGTGTGTGTGTGTGTGTGTGTGTGTGTGTGTGTGTGTGTGTGTGTGTGTGTGTGTGTGTGTGTGTGTGTGTGATGATACATTACTGCTGTGGTAGATCAAGGCTGGCGTACTGATCAAAGTGCTTTTGTCCTTGTTAGGGAATAAAATAGACTCATGCACCAGAACATGGCCACACAGACGGGCACGTTTACACTGCTGCAGACGCACACACATCCATCGCATCATCCACATCCACTTCTCTGATCCCTCACAGGCTAATTCATTAGTTTCACTGATAAAAATGTAACTCATTAATTTACCACTCCTTGTATTGTTGCATATTTGTGAGAGCGGGGGACCGAGACAGTGGGGGTCATAAGCAAAATTAGAGTGATCAAAAATGCATTAAAACAATGGCGTGCTTTTTTTGTGTATCACTGCAAGTGGATATGCTGCTTCGGCGTTTTTTTTTTTCATTTGTTTTTTTTTTTAAGAAGACAGAGATGGAGGGAAAAAGGTTTGAGATGGGTGGAGAGGGGATTGAAAATCCTAATTTTGGAATGGAGCGGAGTGAGGATGAACACCAGTGTTGGTCGTAGGGAAATGTACAGTGTGCGTTGCCAGGAGGAGGAGGAACTGTGGACAGACACAGGTTGTGTGTTTAAAGGAAAAAATATACTACATATATATTTTCACTATGAGCATTAATGTCAGTCAGAGAGGGTTGAGGCAGAGGGGAAGAGGCAGGGTTCAAGCTGTACAGGATGCTGGATGGATATAGACGGAGGTGAGGTGAAAGCCAAATGACTAAGAGATGGCTAGACGTCACCAGAAGGTGGTGGCTGAGAGACATAATGACGGGGAGGAGTTAGAAGAGAGAGGATTAAGCGGGATAATGCAGTAGCTGAGGAGACGGGATCAATGTGGAGGGAAATGGAAGAAAAAGAGATGTTTAAAAAGTGAAGGAGGTTTAAAAGGATGATGAAGGGACTGAGGAAGATGAAAACTACGCCAAAATGCTTAAACCGCAAGACTGCCCCTGCTTTTGTCACTGTGTGGTTATATAGCTATCCCATGGCACATCCAGGAATGTGAACGTGTTTCAATATATACTGATGATTCATCAGTGGATGGGAAATGCATTTCAATGGGATGATGCTTAAATGACAAACTTCTCCCTTGCTATTGTTTAATTATATATCCATCCAATGGAAGAACTAGAAAGTGTCCCATACATATATTTGAATGGTCCATCTCCAGTGTTTTTGTGTGCAACTGAGATACAGTAATTTGTTTCAATATATGCTGATGATCCATCACTTAATGTTAGGGTTTTAACAGTGGTTGGCATTTAAATTAAATATGGTCTGGATGTGTTTTGCAGGGCTAACACTGTTTGTCTGATAGACTATCATTATGTTCCTTATGTGTCCCTTCCCAATCCCTTGTTTTCTTCGTGCTGCTCCTATACTCATCACGCAGGTAGCACCCTATGTTTGGAAGGAGCTTTCCAGGTTAGCTGCTCCACATGCAGACTGAATGGAGCTTGGTCGTGTCATTTCTTTTGTCAGCTGTCACCCTCTGCCTGCCTGCCTTACTACTACCTTCACAGTTTCCACGACACATTATGCAGTGAATCCTATGTGTGGGTGGAAAAAGTAGTCTTGTTTAAAATAGACCTTGGGTCTTACAGTTTGGCTCAAAGCCCCGGATTATTCTTGAGGCAGGATAGAAGCAGTTTCCTACCTCTGAACTTTGTTCTCTTTGCTGCTCCCACTGGCTCCATCCCACTGGGTGTGCTGATTTAATGTAGGGGATGGAAAGCAGTTACATATTTTCCCTAAAAACTGCTCCAATCGCACCCATGCCTTACCCTTCTCTATCTTACAGCTACTTTTTTTCCTCCCCCAATCGTAAAGTCCTTAATTCACTTTTGCTTCAAGTTCTACTTAATTTATCCTTAGAAGAGGAAATGTTGTGTGCAGCAGGATATTTAAAAAAGCACATACACAGGAAAAAAGCACCAGCAGATGCCAACATTGTACACACAACACAGGGCACAGCTCACCACATCAGTGGAGACATTCCTTCCCAAAAACCAGTGACATATCCCACCGGACAGTCCACAGGTCAGTTTGTCCTAATGAACAATGGCTGGGATTAATAAATAAACAGATAATTATTCAATAAACCACTGGGAAAATAAAGTCATCAGAGTCCTGCCCACGCTGAGATGTTGGGCCTTTTTACAGGCAGCATCTGTGTTCCTCTCAAAGGATAATTTGCTGTCAATGAGCGTTCCTAAATATTCATATTTGTCTACTTTCTCAACAGTCATGTTCTGAATAACAGTTTGTGAAACATTGTGCTTGTCATGCTTTTCCTTTTTGGTTTCTCTTCTACTTATGATTTGCATTCCTCACTTTACTTACTCTTCTTGTGTTTTGCTCAGCTTCCATGCTACTCCCTCCTTTTTGTCTCTTTGCTCTGCCCCCTGATTTCTCTTCCACTTTTTGCTACTTTAGCTGCCACTGTTTGTGTTTGACTAGGCTGCGTTGCACTCTGCCTTTGTTCTTTGTCAAATCCCCTTACACCTCTAGTTTCCTCCCTCAACTTTGCTCTGTTTCCATGTCTGTCATGTATTTGTTAATGTCTTTGAGACTTGCCAGTTCGGCTTGGCTTGCCAATGAAACAGTTGAACTCTGTGTATGTGTGGGGAGAGGAGGGAGAGGAAAAGGTGAGGGAGGAGGGGGAAGAGTGATAAGGTGGCAAATACAGGTTCATCCTTGAGGAGGAAAAGAAAAGCCCTCGTTTTGGGATGTGGAGACAAAAGATAGGAAGTGAATTGAAAATTTGATAAATAGTGAAAAGTGAACTAACAAGCAGGGTTGGCTTGTTCTCTCTGGCAATACGGGGGAACCAAAGATCTGCCGAGACTTCTTCTCCCCCCCCCCCCCCCCCCCCCCCCCCACACACACACAATGTACAGCTACAATTTCATTCACAACACTCCCATTTTACAACCGCATGTGGTAACTGCAGTATTTTATTTTTATTTAACTGCAATTCATCTTCAGAAGTACCTATTCTTAAGTGGAGAAAAATGGCAATGTATTGTCTGATTTTATATTGGCTTTATGCAATGAGTTATCAAACCGGTTGGCCTCTCCACCTGGAGCCTAGATCAGAGAAGTAGATCTTATTATCAAGGTTAACATGTTCAAAGACCTACTCCTGTCATATGTTTGGGCCTGAGTCCCGGCCTGTATGATACATCACACAGACTAAAATGTGCATGCACAATCCAATTCTCATGCGATGAAGTAAATGACGCAGATTTCATTATTTTGTTTACTGCTTCAGAGTGATGGATTGCTTTTTAATCATGATGGATGAATTGAAGTTTTTTTTTAATCAAAGTGGAAACTTCTCTTTGAATATCCTCTAACCAGCTGGCTCCCATTCCCCTCATCTTAAAAAGGGCTAGTGTCTTTGTTCTTCTTGTTTGGTTGAGGGAGCAATACTCTTCCTCTTTTCTGTTAAATTATCTTCTTCTTCTTCTTCTTCTACCTGTATTATTAGCTGTAACAGTTAGTGCAGCCAGAGTGAGTGCTGCCATCTAATTGGATTTCATTACTGGGTTTGTTTGCACCTCAGTTTCATTCAACGTGAGTCACTAAGTAAATCCTACTCATAGTAAGCATACTGGCATTTACGCGCAGTAGTCTTTGAAAACTTGTCAGATTACATTACCAGGTAATAATACCGGAGCCCTAACAGTTTGAACATCCATCCAGTGATATTCAGAAGATGAACAAGAAATGTTAAAGATGCTGTTGTACATTAGTGCTCCTCTTGCACTCTAATGGCAGCACCACTGGCAACTACAAACCCAAATGTGACCCAAATGGACAATTGAGTTTCTGAATGGCACGAGAACAAATGCTGAACAAATAATAAAGTGGGGTCAAGGTTTACATTTAGATTCATAAGATTCAAATAGAATTATAATCAGCAAAAGGGGAAATATGCAGAAAATGAGGTAGGCAGGAAGCGGAGGCTGGCAGAGACGTGGAGTGATAATAAAGATGGTGCAAAGAAGGCGGGGAAGCGGGGCTAGGAGGAAAGGAGCAGTGGAGGTGTAGTGACCTACTTAGCAAGAAACGGATGCCGTGTTTCCTATGCACCGTACGGAGGAGGAGGAGGGGGAGGGGGAGGAGGAGGAGGAGGAGATGCATGGGGAGTGATGGCAGCGAGTGGAGGGAAGAAGGATGCAAAGATCTATAGGGAGACCAATCGGACATGTTGTCCTGTAACCAGTGAAACCAGGGCATTATTCAAGGAAAAGTTATTATTTCACTTCATAGTTGGTGATTCTTTGCCAGTTTGGTGTTGATTGACAGATTATTTGACAGTATTGATGATAAGTCAGTTTACAGTCGCAAAACGTACAAGGCATCATCAAACAAGGTTTTCGGTCTAAGTACAGTATATTGTGAACTATTTCAATGGTTGGCTGTTGGGGTCAAAGCATTAAGCAATATGAGTTACAATAAGGGGATATGGCCTAATTTGGCTTTCGCCCCACACCTTGGTACGGTACATTATTTTATACCAACTACATGCCATTGGTTGGTTTTATTAGGCCTAAGCTTTCTACAATTTGCAGCAAATTAAAATATTTATCTACAGCAACCTGGACAGTTTAGTATTCTAATTGACGGACCTTGAATAATGCCTTTACCCATTACCTGTTAATTTCATAGCCTGTCTGGTCTGGCCTAATGTGGCTTTTGGTCTTTTAATATTAACAGTCTATGGTTCTTATGAATTTCTCAGCTAATCGTAATCTGTAAAATATTGATTTTGCTCCAACCGGCTCTTTCCTTAAAAAAACTTCCATATAGATTTATTTTTAAATTCTGCGCTTTGTTCTTGAATAAAAAAAACATATGTTAAATTTCACTCTGTTCATTGTTGTTTAACCAAACTTTAATGTTTTCTTTCCTATAAACCCACGTCCTAATAACAATGTAATACAATATTTTTTAGGGCAAGCATAAACCCTAACCTTAGGGGTGCCTTCTTTTCTACACTTCTTTTTCTCTTTATTCTCTGGAATGAAGCTATATTATCATTGAGTTGCTCAAGTACTTAGTACTAGTACGTACTGTACCAGTATCAGTTCTAACACTGCTATTATGAGGTATCACCATATGTCGTTCTGTTTTCTTCAGAATATATGATATCAAGGGGAATGGCTACAATGGCCCAAAATGATTGTCTTGATACTGTCTTACATAAGACATTTTTAATAGCCTGCCTGTATGCAGTGAGCTGGTGTTGTGTAGGGATAAGCCTTTCAAATGACTCAGTCTAAAATACAAACTATTAAAATACCGATGTGTGCTGGCTTGGAGGGGACCATGATCCTGTCTGAAATGTGTGTATACCATCTTGGAGGGGACCATGATGGTGTGTATACCATCTTGGAGGGGATCAAAACGTTGGCTATCTAATTGAAATGATTTAAATAGGGACTATTTGGGAGGGGGGGGGGGGGATATGCTGCCTTCTATTCCTAGATATAGCTAGATAAGTTTACCAGTACTTACCTGAACTAACGACATGCCCACTGTCACTAGATGTAAAGAAATGATAGCAACTCACCAGGAGACTTCACTAAGTCTTGGCAATTCACGTCTGGTAGGTTCAAAACCCCACGGCTGCTGGCCTTTTCACCTCTTCCTCATTCAAGTCAGTCGCCATGGTTCTAGTCCTAGGCTGAGGCTACTCTCCCCAATGTGACGTCATCACTGAATTGAGTTAAAAAACCCGCAAGAACCAAAAATGACTATTTAGATGATACAGTGTACATATTTGGAATGCTTTTTGTACCCAATAATTAACAGTGGTTGTTAACCTGCAACATGGCTGCAGCTCTATTAATAATTAAAAAATGTTTTTTTTTGCAACAAATGTAGAAAGTGTATTTAATTAAGGCATATTGCTGAATCTTTAATCCCAAGCAGCTTGATCCATGTTTCATTATATGCAAGTCATGGAAGCAACAGGTAGTTCAAAGAGCTGAGAGGAAATGGTGATAATGAAAATGAAAAAAGTTAGTGCAGTTAAAGAGTAGCCCTTCTAGTGTAAGGTAAGGAATAGATGTAGCCTCAAGAAATGTTTGGTGTCGCCGTCACAGTGAGGAAGATAGGGAGTGACTTGGCAGCTCTGATGAAAGTTGAAAGATGGTTTGAACTTTTGGGTGAGCCAGAAGGGAGAGAGAGGAGATGTGCCAGAGCAATGGCCGAGGCATCCGATCCGCTGCAGGGAAGGAAGTGCCGGCTGCAGGAAAAAAACGTTTTATTAAAAAAAAGAAAAAAACGGTTTAATGTATTGCTCTAGCAGTGAAAAGTAAGGCACGCTGCTAGAAAGTCCAAATAACTTCCTGACTCAAGGAGAAATGTTTGATCACGCAAAGGACATCAAGGAATAAATATCACACAGTTGAATAACATGCTACGCTGTCCAATGTATGAAAGATGTGTCAAGCATGTCTTTTGCTTTCACATAAGAGTTTTAGAGGATCATCTTTAAAAAGGCAGAGTCTATGGCCATGCTGCTGCTTCTGTGAAACTGTAACACTAATTTACCTAAACATGCTCCAAATGGCAATGCTAACATAATGTACCATCTTAGTTAAGTTCAAATAAATAAAATAAAATATAGAACAAACTATTGGTTAATGATGGTGCTGGATAAAACTCAGGGGAGATCACCTAAAGTTATTACAGTTTATCTCGTGGGGAACGTGAATGTCTGTGGCCAGTCCATCAAATGGTTGGCAACTTATTTACTCAAACCCCAAATGTTAGCCCCACGGAAGTGCCAGAGGGAAAGTAAGGGCATTACCAATCAGTAGGAGTCATCCTCTGGGGACCATGACTATCTGAACCGAGTTTCATAGCAATCCATAGCATTACCTGAGATATTTCGCTCCAGTGGACCAGCCGAATTGCATAGCAATCCGACTGATATAGCCATCCATAAAGCCCTGGCAGAGACTTGAGCCTGTTAGGTCGACATCCAACCAGTTTAGCGTAGCTAAAAAAAAATTAGATTGTCTCACCTAGTTTGAAAAATGTGTCATTGTGTAACAGCTGTGATTAAATATGTAGGTATACGTTTTGTTTGTCTTGCACACCCCATGCTCACATGATGTATTGGATTTGTATGAGATGTGAAAAACAGAATGGAGGAGCAAATATGAAGGTTTTATGTGGATATCGCAGAGCTTTCAAGGTATTTAATGCTTAATGAGGGCACTCAACAAGCCTAAATTCAGCAGTTTCCCCAAGGTGAGGAAACTTTGAGACGTAGTCTCGTATAAAGACTGTACTAGGGCTCTATGTAGACTGTTGACATATCTGGAGCGTGAGTGTATGTTCATATTGCCTGGATGGCTGGGAGCGTCTCTATCCATCCATCCATAGCTAGACATTTTCTGCATTCAAAGAATACGGATCTCATTTTGAATCAACCTGTATGGGACAGGGCTGGAGGATCATCCAAATTTATACACCTTGTTTATCGTGTGTGTGTGTCCGTGGGTGTCGTGTGTGTGTGTCGTTGTGTGTGGTCGTGTGGTGTGTGTGTGTGGTCCGTGTATGTCCACCATTCACCTCCAAAGCCCCAAACAGCTTGTAGTGCATCACAGACATCTGGTTGCCAATGATCTAATGGTTGCACTGACGTTTAATACTGCATGAGAGTTCGTGTGTGTGTGGGTGTGTGTGTGTGTGTGGTGTGTGTGTGGGTGGTGTGTGTGTGGTGTGTGTGTGTGTGTGTGTGGTGGTGTGTGTGTGTGTGGGTGTGTGTGTGTGTGTGTGTGTGGTGTGTGTGGGTGTGTGTGGTGTGTGTGTGTGTGTGTGTGTGTGTGGTGTGTGGGGGGGGGGGGGGCAGCAGGCATCTGTGCACAATGTATTTCTTCCAGAGGGCATGGTGTGTATTCTGTTTATGCGTTTGCATGTGTTAGACAAACATGAACATTTTAGGCTAACCTTTTTTAGCAGCTGTGCAATACAGCGTTTTTTTTTTTTTTTTTTTGTGAAGAGGCGGGAAGAAGGGGAGAGAGTGGAGTAGATATGTAAAAAGGAAATAGAAGGGAATGTGTAATGAGAGTGTGATGGGAGGAGAAAATGGGGAAAGAAAATGGAGATTGAAGGAAAAAAGGATTCAAGCGAAGGAGAGCAGGAGTGAAATGGTGGTGATGAGCGGGGAGAATTGAGAGATGTGAGAGAAGAACAGGAGTGGAGGGGAATGAAAGGAGACGGAGGGAAGAGTGGAATGGAGGATAGGCAAAGGAGATATGAACGGAGAGGAAAATTAGAGGGTGTTCAGAGAAGGAGTCAGAATGAACGATAATTGATAGAAATAGAAATTCGCTCAGAGAGCGAGAAAATGAAAAGGAGGAAAAAATGGGGAGCAGCAGAGATCTGTATTCTCATTAGGGTCATTATACCTCGTCTGGAGCACACACACACACACCACACAAACACACACACACACACACACACACACACAACAACCACTCACACACACATGAGGATGAGGATGAAAGGATTTAGCGGATCAAAAAAAGAGCTTTTTTATTAAAGGCAACATGGGACGGGGGGGGCTGCGTGAGAGTGTGTGTGTGAGAGTGTCAAGGCAGTTGGTACTTGGTCATAAACATGCTTTTGTTATGAAGGACACACATGCAAACATATTTGGGGCCTTGGCCTGTAACTGCACTGCTGATGGCCCAAGATGATAAAAGGAAAACAGGACAGAAGAGAACGTAGGAAGGCAGATTATCAACAGGAAGCACTGGAGGAAAAAGCATAGGCATGGATGCATAAATGACATGCCTATATACATATCTTTACACTATGTACACATTTCTAGCAATCTCTTACTTTAGCTAGTTGAGCTTGTCAACCTTCCCTCCGATTGGATGGCTTTACCGTGTTGTGGGAATCGCCAAACCAATGATATTGCATAACTAAACCACTGCCATCCAACCAGTGATCTCAGCCCCTCAGGACAATAGTCTATGAGGGTATAAGAGGATTCTACACGACGTGTGTGAATGTGCTGCTTTAGTAACGTGCCAATTCTCTAGCTGTAAAATGAGTTTGACTTTTGCCAAATATGTATACACAATCTATCAGTATCCTTTTTCTTTTCTTTTTTATCCAGGAGTTCAAAACGTAGGTATTATCTGCTTCACATGGACCGGCGACACTGTACAATGCTCGCTTTCTCTTTCAAGTCAGGAAAAATAAACAACATTGCTGGAACAGCAGTCTTAATGTTTGTTTGAAATATGGCATGGAGATATATTCTCCAAAGCAGACATCACGTTCTGTAGATCATGTTACTTCGGAGTAATTACCATGACAAACAGATACTGGCTGTGTAGCAGTTTATGGGTTGTTGGTATGAGTTTGATCTGCAGTGTGAATGTACACTGTGTGCATTCCACATTCTGTTTTGCTGAATATCAAGGTTTTCCTTTCAAATACATTACATTTATTAAAATTGAGCTAATATTGCCCTTGTTGTCAAAACTTGTGTTGAGTGGAGCGTAAAAAGCAGCGCTGAGAGACTTAGTTCTTCCAAGACATCAGCCTGTTAGTCCTCTAGTGGCTGGCTCCTACTTCCTGGACTCCTGCATACAAACATTTCCCTTCTCCTCACACAATAACCCATTTCCTTGACCCACGGGTTGTTTTTACTTCCCATGGAGGCTATAGGATTTCATTCTGCCAGACAAGAAGTTGCAATTTGTTATTAAGGCCAGCTAATATTGAATGCTAATATGAGTACTTGGATCACCAGGCCTATTGATGTGTTGTAAATCTCAGCTGAGTTGAAATAGAAGATCAATTTCCTGAATGAAACTGTGGTGAACACACTGGCTCAAGGGGCTCGCAGCAGCAGACCCAGACCAGATTTTAATTTGCCACGCAGCAGTTACGTGACACCGACATGCAGCATCCTAGTCAACTGGGACAGCAAGACATCCAGTTTTAAAGGACATAAGTAATTAAATTCTGGAGATGGACAGATTTCTTTCCAGGGGCTGTCCAAAAAAACTGTCACCAAATTCCTTGGGAGTCAACCCACTTACACATTTAGCCACGGAAGAAAAAGTAGGAAAAGGCTTCTGAGACAGTATTGACCAAGTTGTGAAGTTTGCGACGGTTTTCTGTGTCAAATGTTATTAAAAGTGGGATGTTATTAGTTTGATGTTGGCTTCCTGCTACATTGGTGTGCTATTACATCCCCAACAATCATAGTATAGACCGGGGGGTTTCAACCTTAGCTGAAAGAGAGATCATGACTCCATCATGTAAACTGGGCTGGATGAATGGATGACACTGTATGGATGGATATTCATATAGTATTTATCATGTGGAGGGCACAGTGAATCCTTAAGCTTAAATGGAGCTGCTACCATAGTAGCTACCTCACCTAGTAAGTTGTAAGCCATCATTAATCTTGTGTAAATTACAGGTTAATTCATGAATAGGTAGATTTATCTTTGCTAATATGTTGGAATCATGCTAATTTTCTTTGTGTTTTTACACATTTAAAAAATAAAAATGTAATTCAACAGTAATCGGACGACCCCACTGCAGTAACTGAGAAGCTCCTGAGGAAAGGCCTAACCATTGGGGTGCTTGATATCGTGCATTTTAAAAAGCCACAAAAACATCTAAAAACTTGTTGGAATAAACCTCGAAGCAACAAAATTATTGGGGGGGGGGGGGGGGGGAGAGAAGGGTGCCATAGTCGGAAAAAACATCAGAAAACAACTCAAAAAGGTGTTTAAAAAACAATAACGAACATGGAAATCATCACTACATTAAGAGATAATTGGCCGGCAATTTTGAAAAAACAGCCGTGAAAATGTTGGAAAAAGCAACAAAAACATTAAACACAACAAAAACTTAATAGAAAGAGCCCCCCCCCAGGTCGCGGCCCCCCTGTTGAAGATCTCTCTCATAGAGCTACACTGATGTGAGTGTGACCTGGGATTTTTGGCCTCTTCCAGATATTACTGGTATTGCATAGTCATACGATGTGAAAAGGAACCAAAGATAAAGGACAAGCATAGTTTTCATCATAGCCAAAAACAATTACCAGCAAAAAAATGTGTTCTCTCTGTCCTCGCTCCTGTCTCCCCCGTCTCGCTTCTCATCCCCCACCTCTCACCTCTCACCCGCTCTCCCGCCTCGCCTCATCCACACAGCTCAACTTCAAACATTAACATGGCACTAGATTCTCTTCTGTCCTCATCTCTCTGTTATTCTGTCTCTTTCCCTTTAAAACTCTCTCTGTACCTCTCCGTGCCTCTGCCTCTCGTCTGCTCCTCTGCCTCTCTAATTGGTACGCTATCAGTTGGAGCTCACATATCGCTGTCACTTCCTGTCTTTGTGCTTCATACAGGCAGAGCGTGTTGTCTCGCTGTTTTCTCTCCATACATAAGCTTCAAGTGTGTGTCGGCTTTCTCTTTCCACTCCATACATAAGGGAAAGCTGACAACGGGAAGGGGGAGATATTGAGGCTTGGTGGAGAAGTCTGTAAAGTAGAAAAAAGTAGATAAGAGAACTTAAGTTAATATGAAGTGGCGCGGAGAGTGTTTGTGGAGATTTTCACTGTTATTACAAAAGCAAACTGACTGTGAAATCTGGTCTTGGGTCCACTTAAGGAGCCGGAGGATTTGGGCCAATAACATGTTACAGCTCCTAATTCAGAAAGTAACAAGGCGTTGTTTTGGCGAGGCAGGGAGTCGTTTATCATCTAAACAGTCGCTGATTGGTCCAGTACAAATCTGACCGGGGAGGAATCGATTTTCAATTGGATCTTTCTAGACCTAAATCTCGCTGTAACAACTGAGCTTGAGGGGCGCGTTCTTGCTCTGTGAGATAAATGAGAACGAGCACTGTATCTTATCACAGAATATGACATGTGATATGAATGTGGAGACATTCTGTCTTAAGAGTCCAAAATAAAGCAAAATAACATAGGTCAACCAGAGAATGTCAGAATGTATAACGCAGACCAAGATCTGTTTTTCCAGTTGATGCGTTAGAACAACAAAGCAATGCATTCACCTTAAAGCAGCACTAATCACTATTTATGTAATAGCCATAGATCAAGTAAGTATGTGTAATGAGAGGAGGGGTTTCCCGTAGGGATGGGCCCACAGAGAATTAGGAACAGTGAATGTTATTGTTTCTCTTATGGCTAAAGCGAGCGATTTCTCCTGTTCATGTAGAGTTCCCAATGTCGAGCGGGAGACTTATCTCCGTGTTAAAAGGCCGGGGACTGACAAATCCACTGAGACTCACATTTCAAGTTAACCCCATATTATTAGTCAAGCCCCTAATAGCAACATGTCTAAAATGTGTGGACATCAGAATAACGCCCATATCAGCATTGTCAAGTGAAAGTGTGTACCTCCACGTATTTCTTTTCCTTTTGTTTCAATTTTTCACTTTCTACCTCGCGCTCAGGCCGTTTTATGACTTGGGCCTCTGAAACCCGTACAGAAGCCATTTGGATGTTTTTGAAAATACATGGACGTGTGTGTGTGTGTGTGTGTGTGTGTGTGTGTGTGTGTGTGTGTGTGTGTGTGTGTGTGTGTGTGTGTGTGTGTGTGTGTGTGTGTGTGTGTGTGTGTGTGTGTGTGTGTGTGTGTGTGTGTGTGTGTGTGTGTGTGTGTGGGTGACACTGGATAGACAACTATCAGCAACTTGTGAGTGTACAACTAAAGGGGACTAAATCAGTGTCAGCGGGAGACCATTTCCGTGCCTTTGGATTTAAATTAGGAGTATCTATGGCTGTTCAGAGAGCGTGAGAGAAGAACGTGGGGATCCAGTGTTAGACAGCGCCCCGGGCTCAAAGAAGCCGACACCTTGACTTCAATTATTAACACGGTACTTGGCTTTTCATTCAATTCAGCGTGTACAGTATCTCTCTCTCCCCTCCATCTGGCTACAAGATCTTAAGTGGCGTTGCTCGGGTTTGAGTCCTTGTTGAGCATTGATAAAAGCCTCTTCTCAGATCTGTGTTGTTGTGGCACCATTCATATCCTATATCTATATGCCCCGAGGCCAAAATAAACGTACTTAAAATTCACAAAGGCAGAAAAGCACGGCATCAAAGCACATTATCCCTCATTGGCACATAGTAGACAACCCCCGTTATGGAAATGCTTTCACACGTACTTAATTTGCAAAAAGTGTTTATGTTTATTGGATTTAATTGTTGGAAATTCTCTCAATTGGTTCATCAAGCTGCAGTTCAACTAGAAACTTGAAGGCCCTGCAGGACGAACTGAAAGCCTTCTGGAACCAGTTTTTCAGTGCCATTGTTATATTTTAGTTTTCCATGCAAAACAGCCTCCATCTGACTGGTTTGTGGGGGCCTGTTCAATCATCCTGTATTAAAAACTGTATATTTGTGCAGCAAAGTGTAACCGCAACGCATCTGTCTTGCTGCAGATTTGATTAGTCTCCTGACATCAGCAGGACAGGATGGTTTACAGTCAGGGATTTGATATAGAATATTGTCCCATATTTGGGGGGCACAATGTTTTCTGTCTGGACGTTATGCACGTGTAGTTAGGTCTGCCAGCCTCGTTGCTGTCCAATGCATTTTAAAGAATGTCTAGTCATGCAAAGGCATTCACTATATTTGCTGGAGCCTTGTGGTGATTCGCTGAGCAAAAACACAAAAATTCATTTTTTTGAATGGAGAAGTTTCAGTACTACTCATTTTAATACTAACACCCAGCCCTAATGAGTGGTGCACGGATCAACTGCTCAAAATCTTGCTTTCAAAAGGCTGTTTTTGACTATTATTATATGAAATACACAACAGTCACCCTGTTGGGCTTTAAGGAAACAATCTGAAGACCACCAATCAGGTTGGTTTTAGTTAATTTTGGCCAATACAGATTGGCATCCAATCAGGCGACACACGGCTAGTTGGCGTGTACAGCTCCTGGATGTCAAACTGTATAAAGACCATTGGGTGATTTTAAAAACTGTATTGCAACAACAGAAGCTAGGATGTCAGGGAACAGAAGTGCCTTTGTACCACTCACTGATCCTTCAGCTTCCCCTTTTCTCATTTCAAGTTGTTCTGGATAAAAGGTGAGACTGTGGGATTCTTCAGCGGGATGTTGCTGAAAATAGCCTTGATGCTGAGTCAAGTTGTGTGGATGTATAGACTTAATGAGCCAAAGAGCAGAATCAGTTTCCGCACACACACACACACACACACACACACACACACACACACACACACACACACACACACACACACACACACACACTCTGTTGCATGTAATACAAACCTAAAGAAACCCCTGGCAGCCGCGGAGTACCACTCAGTCAGCGCTGCCAGTCGCGTCGGCCTCGTGTCTATGCTGGGCCTGCAGTGTGAATGGAGACACACAAAAACATGAAAAAATAAATATTAATAAATATGGTTTGTTCCCAGTTAGAAACCATTTACTGAACAGAGAGGAAAAGTAAACAATGTAGATTTTCCCAGGGGCATTTGCACTGAGGGCGGTTGGCAACTGCCTCAACACTACTATGGAGACATATTGTTTGTAATTTTTTTCCACTGTTTGTTATTTCTAAATGGATGAAACAAAAAAGACTACTATGGAGACAAAATGCCCCAGAGTTGGTGGAATATGGCTCAAGAGCTATGTCGGATTGGTTTTTAAGTTCACCAAACCCTTTCTGTACTAGAACTATTGCTAATAGTGCAGCAAGTGGGGAAATCCATCTTGTAGACATTGGGGTTGCATTCAAGAATGCCAGAGAAGTTTATTTTGAACAATTGTCCCACTTAAAATGTAGTTATTAGAAAATGATTCTGTCCTAAAAACAATACCGAGCAATTCAAGCTTGCTAAATAATAAGCCACAACGCCACGGCAACAGCAATCTGTTTTTAAATTGAAATAATGTTTTTCAAATATACCATATCTAGACTTTGAATATAAAAGCAATGCATTTTATGCAGAGTTATTCATATGCACATCAGAGAGTGCTTGTGTGGAACATTGAGATCCATTTCAGACACTTGAAGTGCTAAAGGCCGGCCTCAAGCCTTCAAAATAAAGGGGAGTGCCGGGCTTTATGAAAATCCCAACCTGGAAACAGAGGCTTTGAGCCTTGAACAGCCTAGTGCCCCGGTGGAGAGGCAGCGTGGGGGGGCAGGGACACCGGGACACCGGGACACCGGGACACCGGGACGGACCCCTCTGCCTCAGCATCTCATTCATTTACAGCTTCATGGAGGCTGTCTCTTTCAACTCAGCCTCCAACTCTCTGAACTAAAATAAAGGTCTGAACTTTGATCTTGAAGAAGTTCAAGACTCCTCTGTGAAGGATATTTTTTATGAATAAGACATATTTTAATTATTGAATCCAAATTAAAAAATATGGTAATCTTCACCCATGGCAGTAACTTAGCATTCAGCTTGATGGTAAGGTGATATGGATATTGTAACAAAAATCTGTGTGTGTGTGTGTGTGTGTGTGTGTGTGTGTGTGTGTGTGTGTGTGTGTGTGTGTGTGTGTGTGTGTGTGTGTGTGTGTGTGTGTGTGTGTGTGTGTGTGTGTGTGTGTGTGTGTGTGTGTGTGTGTGTGTGTGTGTGTGTGTGTGTGTGTGTGTGTGTGTGTGTGTGTGTGTTCCCGTTCCCTGATTCTTGTGTTGATGTTTGTTATATAACGGGATATGTTACATATTATGGATGGCTGCCATACTGTGAGCCATTTGTCATCACACAACGATATTGTAGCACATTTGCCAACAGGCTTTATGGAGGGAATTATACAATATTTTAATAATTTTGAGTCACTGGACTAAAATTAGAAGTTGTGAAGAGCAAAAAGATAATGAAACAATATTGTTGGTCATAAATGTTGGCAGCTCTGCTTATCCACATTGTCTGAAAATATTAGCAGCACATCATCCATGTGGCACAACATTGTTGTAATTATAATTTCTCCTCATCTTTCTCCCCCAGCCTTGGAGCGGCTCCATATGTTCTAGTGTTGGACAGTACTCTCTCTCCTCTTCACATCTCCTCTCCTCCCTCTCGGCTCTCTCGCCAAGTGGTTTGGAACAGTCCCTCCTTCCTAACTCACCTCATGCTTGATTTCTCCCTCATCTCCTTATTTTCTATCTTCCCTTATGTCTTATGTCTGCCATCGCATTCCAAGTGAAAGTTAATTTACGCTTTGCATTCCTTCGTCGTCCATGTTACAATCCAATAAAAAGCCATTAACAAATTCTGTGAATAGTGTTTAGATATTATAACAAGTAAGGAGTGGAAAATCCTGCACAACTGCACTGAAATATTAAACTGGCAATAGCAACAAAAAAAGGAAAAACGAGTTGAGTGTGACACGTTTGGGAAAGATGCAAAGTCAACAATTTATTTGAGGCATTGTTTAAGGTTTCTGGTGTTTTCCCCTCCCTAGTGGGTGATAGGTTAGATTGAGAACCATGTAACGAAGGTCCAGGGCTGGAGTCCAACCAGGACACACACAGTCCCGTTTGGTGTGTGCCTGCTCGGCCTCTCTTTTGAGCTCTGACACAGATGATCTTATACCCCCCCCCCCCCTGTTTGCTCAGACAGTGGGTTGTAATTACTTGTACCGTGTATTTTGTCCCAAGTAATGAGTGTGAATAAAACTGATTACTGAGGATCATGGAGGAAGTGCACTTGCACATAATAGATACAAATAATATTAGTACTTCCTCCAAGTTGAAAAAGGTAAAACCAAAAGTTTACTGGGCCATGCAGGGTGAGACTAAATGGCCCTAATCAAGATACTAAATCTTAAAGTGACAAATTGTGCACTAGTGTATTTTCTTGCCAACAACATCTGAATCCACAGGAATACTGTATACTTTCTTGATATGGTGTTTTAACTATGTCTCCAAATGATGTCCACTCTGTGTGAATGAGCAGTTATTCTTTGCAATCAGCAGACTTTCTCTTCAGAAGATTTTGAATCTCTATTTGTTTTTTGCAACACACCAAATCAACATTAACCCAGTTAAATACATTTTTCTGTTATTGTGTATGAAGTCCTTCACTCTCTGCTCCTCTGCTGCGTTCCTGCCAGGTCTTCCGAAGCGGCGAAGGCATGGGCATCCGCCTAGACAGCGCCTCGGCCTTCCAGGGTGCGGTCATTTCGCCCCACTACGACTCCCTGTTGGTAAAGGTCATCGCCAGTGGGAAGGACCTGCAGACGGCAGCCTCCAAGATGAGCCGGGCCCTGGCCGAGTTCCGAGTCCGAGGGGTCAAGGTAGGACCTTCAGCCACTGTGTGCTCTGACAAAGCCGATGCTTGGCAGGCAGCTTTTTCCTGCTTTCATTTGCATTTAATGTTTTCATTGTTTCCTGTGCGGTGGGAAAAGGATGACCTTGTTGATGGGGGGGGGCCACTCTGTAGATAATGTCAAAATGCTGTTGTCAAGCTGGGAAATAGGCAATTGTCATAGGCCCAGAACGTTTGACATAAGGAGAAGTACTTTAACAGCAGAGATGTAAATGTGATGGTTTCTCTCTATTGGTCTGCTGGGGATGGATTCATAAGAGCTCATCTTAAACTATTGAAGCCAGTCTCGCGGGGTTAATGGTGTGGTGCAGCGGAGAGTGGGACAGCTTTCAAAGGTCTCCACGAACTGAATCAGCTGCAGTGTTACAGTGAAGTGGTGCTCCAGCCTTCTTGGACACTTCTTATATCTCTATACGAGTTAATTATGAGCTCAGTATATTCTTTATTTCTTGGCTTTCAGACTGAAAACATAATCTATCAGTATTTTATCAGCTGTTGCAAATGGCTGTTGACAGACTCAGTAGCAGCTGTTAATAGACTGAGAAGGTAGTTATTAAAATGAGCTGCATGGGTTATTCATGTACCAGTCGTAGGAGCCAATTATGTTACGTCTCCGACATCCTTTGAATTGGGCTTATTTTCAATGTTTTGTTTCAAAGAATGGTTCCTGGGAACCTTGAATGTGTACTATAGAATATAACTGATGAATATCTCGCCCACAACTGAACATATATTATTTCCTGCTCTTAAACCCTTTTTGCCCAATGTCAATAGTCTGAGATGTAATTTCAGTTTGACTTGGGCACCCTGCGTCATTCAGTGACTCCGTCCCTCAGTGGTATCTGTCCTAGAAGCTCATTCATTTTATTTGGCTGATGTCTTGTGTGTCAGCATACACAGGCTGAATTGAGTCTTAAAAAGCAAGTGTGTTCCATGTCTCTGTCAAGTGTGCACTCTCATTTGTGTCAAGAGTGACAAATGAAAATGTGTAGAACAAGAATGGTGGTCCAAAGTTTTCTTGTCCGTGTGTTTGTGGGGGGTGGCCTTGGACAGTGGCAGTGTTGACAACATGCAAGGCCTTTTAATTCTTATGTCTGCACACAGGGATACAACACTGAAGTCTGACATCCTCAGAACTCCACATTCTTTTCCCCTAGTCAATCTGAGATAGACGACAGAGTTTTTCAGGTCATTCTTTAGTTTTGTGGCTCCTATAGTCGCCCTAGTGCCTCGGCACCTTAAGAATTGTACAACCTTTAAATTCCAGTGAAAAGCAGAATGCGCCGACCAAAGTTTGAGTTTCTTGGTTGACACTTGACAACATGCTGTTCTCCTCTGTTGTGTGGAATTATGTTTGGCATTTCAGAAAGCTCTGTTTATCTCCTGCTCCTGTATGCATGTGCGTGCGTGTCAATCAGCATTTCTCTGTACGTGCACACATTTGTGAGTGCGTTTGCGCAAAGGATGAGCCATGTGTGTTATGCAGTAAAATGTCACGCGTCCAGCAGCAAAAAGAGAGCGAGGGAGAGTAGTGGGGGAGAGTGATGGACAGGAAAGCGACAGGACATGTGGCAGGAGGGTAAATATAGATGGATAGAGGAGCAGGGGGGAAAACAGCAAAAGGACAACAAAGATGGAGAGAGTGTAACGTAAAACGACAAGCAAGGTAGTCCAGCCCATAGAGGCCAGCTCATCTCTGGCTGTTTGTGTCTGCAAAGCACATTGCTGGATAAAGCAGAAAAGACTAAAGAAAAGACTTGTTGAGGATTGAATGTCTGTGCTTTTGCACTGCGCATGCAATTATTCTTTATAGTGAAATACAAAAAGTCCTTAACAACATTAAGACCACAACGAAACCCAAATACAGAGCTCCTCAGAAAGACTTTTCTATCTGCCTACCTCAGTGAACCACTTGCTAAACAGAACAGGGGTGTCTTAATGTTCTTTTCATCATTTTCAAAAAAGTGTAAGTCATTAATTGAACAGTGTGTTTGTGTGCTCTAACAAAAGCTGCAACCGTTGCTGCGTGCCCTGCTAGCTTGCTGCCTGCTGTAGGAACAGACATTAAGCAGCTTTAGCCAGTTTTGAACTAACTCATGGAGCTAACATCAGCATAACTAACTAGCTACCTGCAGCTGATAAAATCTGCCCGCAAGTATTGTCATTTTAATGGACACTATTGATAATTGTTGGAAGGCTGCTTTTTTCTACCTTGGTCTAAAGTGAGAGACAGCATTTTTTTCCATTGAAATCTGTTCCGAGGGGATAGGTTCCAGTTCTTCACACTAAATTATACAAGTGCTTCACGTCAATGTCAGCATGGGACCATCTGTCCGGTGCAGGCTGCTCATCACACGGGTTGATGGTTTGTCATGTGAAACCCAGTAATGACTGAATTACTAATGAGCTCATACGTCTGTCTGTCTCTCTGTCTCTCGGTCTGAGACAGAGAAAGACAAACTAAAGTTCCCCAACAGAAAGAGATGGCAAGAGAGAGAGACAACATGAAAGAAATCAGAAAAGGAGATATCCTGGCAGGTTCTCCTTTCCCCATGGCACTACCAGGCTCAATATTCAGTCGTTTGGTGGAAACATCAACAACCTGAAATATTTTGATATGTGGCTTTGTAACTTTGTGTATGTGAGACTCTTCAGAATTTGTTTTTTTAAGAAGTATTTTTACCGTCTTGCAGGCTTTGCCTTTGGCATTGTGGTTTCATTGCTGTTTATCTCTTAACCTAATCTGCGAGATGGAGAATTTGATGCAACCTGAGGTTGTTGTGCGCAGTGTGTGTGCGCAACATAGTCCAACGCAGCAGAAATGTTGATCAAAAACAAAATACGTTTGTTTTTATTATTATTGTTTCCTTAGCAAATTTCATTTTTGTGTTAATTTCCATTACTCCACTTCGTTGGGAACGCACGACGCACAGGAGAGAGACGAAGGGAGTGACAGATTCCAGCTGGCCTGTCATTGTGCATCTCCTTTTTAATTTAAGAAACTTTAAAAATGAAATCCTATTTGTGCTTGTACTTAGTGATAATTGATCCATAAACACCTTGTAAAATCCAACTCAAATCTGTATTAATAAGTTCTTAATATTTAATCAGGTCTGTCTCCCCCTTGTCACTACGGAGTGCAGGAGGAGGGGACGGCCCCCTCTATGTATGATGGCATCAAATACCCTAACATTAGATACATAGATTAGATTAGATGATACTTTATTCATCCCACAGCGGGGAAATTCCTTTGTTACAGCAGCATTCTCTACAATGAAAGCAAAAACAAACAAACAAGTAAACACACAAGAAAACCAGGTAAACAACAGACAATGAGCAGAAAGGTAGACTGGAGCAAAGTGAAGTAAGGTAAGGTAAAGTGAAGTGGCGTCACATAAAGGTATCATAAAGTAAAGTGCAGTTGCCATAGTACAAGAAAAACAACATTGCAGTGTTGTAAGTGACGCTAAAATTAAGTTGAATATCTAGTTAAAGTGATAATGCGAAAGCAGGTAAACCATAATATAAGTTATATTCACCTGTGACCATAAATAATATTGAAAAAGTAAGTACTTGTAATGGAAAAATATAAATACAGATAAAGTTATACAGAGTGTGTGGATGAAGTGAAAAACAGGAGCAGAAACTACAACATTATCGGTCCCAGCTGTAATACTGTTGGTGACACGTTCATCTTCAGCTTGTATCTTAATATGTCGTCAACATAAATGCTGTGGTGACCCCCCCCCCCCCCCCCCCCACCCCCCCCCCCCCCCCCCGTGTAATGATGCTGCATGCACTGTTCAGCAACAGACCAAATTTACATAGAATTCAATTTGCATTCATTCACCAGTGTCAGACAAGTTTTTTTTTTTTGTTTTTTTTTGTTTTTTTTCTTCCCATCAGTCATAATGAGGATATTTTTTTGCCATGGCCTGTGGGAGGAGGGGCATCAATGACCGCTAGGGGGGGCACTACCCTCGAATGCCCCACCATAGCGCAGACACTGATGAGTTATTTTAATTGAGCAAAATGTTGTCATTGTTCTGTTACACTGCTTTTAACTAAATAGATACAAATCTCTATTCAGTCTCCCTGATCACCTCTGTGTGTACATACAGCTGGAATTCAGCATCCAAACAGCAGAATGTATTTCCTTGTAGATGTACAAAGGGCTACAGTTAATTCATGTGACTGCATTGTGCAGTTATCAGTGGAGCTGTCCATTCATTATGGGGAAATAATGACACAAATAAATCAACTTTCATATCTTTTCAATACGACAGAGCGGATTCAGCTTTCCTTCATATTGTGGCAGTGTGGATAGGGTAGTATTGACACAGCTATATTTGGGATATCAGGACACCAGTAATCCATCCTCAGCACTTTCTGGTGTGTGTGTGTGTGTGTGTGTGTGTGTGTGGGGGTGGTGTGTGGGGTGTGGTGTGGGTGTGTGGGGTGTGTGTGGGTGTGGTGTGTGGGGTGTGTGTGGGTGTGTGTGGTTGTGTGTGGGTGTGTGTGTGTGTTGTGTGTGTTTGTGTGGGGTGTGTGTGTACCACACACTCCATTAGCCTGTACTGTCATGTCTGACTCTTTTATCACACATTCTCTTTTTGTTTCTGTATCAACCTGCCAAGTAAACCACTCCCCCCTCCCCCCCCCCTCTGTTTTTCTTTTCCGTCCTACTCTCCCCCGTCTTTACCCGTTTGACCTCTGTCTCTTTTCATCAGCCAAGTTGTCTTCTAGTCGTCTCATGTATATCTCTTTGTTTTCAGATTCCTGAGCTTACCGTTAACGGTTCACTGACTTGGTTACACATTTTATATCTTTTTTTGTCTTGATTTCAATTTTTCATACCTGCAGTCTGTTTGTAGTCCCTAACACTAGGTTTTTTATATCTTATATTTATATCAAATTTAGCTTGAAAACGGCAAGTCAACAGTAGTCATTGTTTAATCCAAGCAGTGACGGCTGCTTAATTTACAAATGAACCTCCAACGTAAATCCCCAACAACTGTTGTACAAATAAATCCGTGGTTTGAACATACTTCATTAATCAAAACTTACGTTAATTCCCTCTTATTTTCTTCCAATAAACGTATGATAAGCGAAGAAAATGTGATTGTTTGATTGGTAAGCATCAAACAATAGCACTTCACTGTCATGTTTTTATTAAAGCAACTGCTTCTGAAGTCATGACGAAGCACTTAATCATTTCAGACTGAACATACGTACATACGGAACATCTTGAAGGAAATGAAATTGTTCATTTTTTCATCCGGCTGGTAATCCTGGTTGCCTTTGCCTTGCTTTCTTTGCCTCGTCACCAGTCCCAGGTATCAGTGGTACCACAGTAGCAGGAGGAAATCTTTCCTTCTGATGTGGAGTTATTCTCCGATGATGCCTGGCTCGTTTGTTCCAAGGCAGGAGAATAAAAACGCCCTGATCCAGGATCATTCCCCCAGCCTTTACAAAGAGGAGAGACGGGAAATCCGTCTCATCTCTGACTTATCAGTGGGAGGAATTAAAGGTTTAGACACACTACCACACTGTTTTTGTCACATATAGTCACACACTCACACACCCGCTCTCTCTCGTGTCTCTAGGGGACGGGGTTATCTGTCCATCTCGTCTTCATTTCACACCTAACAACCACTTGCACGGTACTGAAGCACACAAACAGTCGTGTAATTGTGTGTGTGTGTGTGTGTGTGTGTGTGTGTGTGTGTGTGTGTGTGTGTG
>NW_022605599.1:669827-670431 GCF_008692095.1 Etheostoma spectabile | reverse complement strand
GTGTGTGTGTGTGTGTGTGTGTGTGTGTGTGTGTGTGTGTGTGTGTGTGTATAAATTGTTTGAATGCATGTTTGTGTATATACTGAAGTACAAGTCCTAGAAAAGCCTTATTTTAGGAAATTGGATAACAGATCCCGGACAAGCTAATCCAGTTGTTGGTAGTGAGAACGAATGACTAAGAGAAGGTGTGTGTTCTGGTGATGGAGGGTCTCGGAGGAGGGTCGGATGGAGGGGTGGAAGCAGAGGCACTGGTGAAGGGATTGTAAGAGTGTATAGTATCTAAAGGAAACAGAGAAGGACAAAGATGGAAGAAAGAAAAGTTGACACTGATGGGAAATAAGAAGTTGATTACCACTCGTCTAGGGGTGTGAGCAGTGATTTAGGTTGACTCTTAAAAAGCGATGTGACCTTTCCAGATTTAAGGTCTTAAAGCAATAAAGTTGTTTAACAAAATACTGTATTGATATGAAAAATACTGAAAAATATGAATCATTCTCTGCCACGATTTTAAAACATTTTTTGCAGACCTAGATTTATTTTGGTCCCTAAAGCTCATTGTTCATCACCACGGGCCTGGAAACAGAGAGAAGACAGAGCTCCTGTT
>NW_022605599.1:663762-669817 GCF_008692095.1 Etheostoma spectabile | reverse complement strand
CAGGTTTAAAACTCACAGAAGAAAGTCGTAGAAAAATTAAATCAGAATCAGTCATAAAAAAAAAAAAATCCGTTATTTAAAAATTAAATCGTGAACAGGGTGAACATGCCCTGATCACAGATCTCCTGGACTACTGGACCTCATTGTACTCTGGCCTTGATCAGTCTGCATTTCACCGATTACAGTTAGTTCAGAATGCATCTGCAGACCTGCTGAGAGAAACCGGAGCAGAGACCACATCCCCCCCTGTCCGGTCCTCTCTCCACTGGCTGCCCGGCTCTACAATCCATGTTAACATCTTAAATCTCTTAATGGGCCGGCACCATCATATTTATCTGATGTGCTGATTTTGCACACTCCAGTCAGAGCACTCAGGTCTGCTGACCAGGTGCTTTAGATGGTCCAGGATCCAGACTGAGACCCAGAGGGGGCAGAGCTTTTTCAGTGGCAGGTCTCTCCCTCTCAACATTAGAGCAGCGTCCTCTATTCAGAGCTTTAGATCACTTTTAAAAACTCATCTTTTTGCTCTGGCTGTTAACATAAGCTGAGCTGTGACAATTTATTGTGATTGCTTTAAGGAAAGTTTTTATCTGTTTAGTCTGTTTTTATTGATTTTGGCATGTTCTGTTGTAGAAGGGTTTTTCTGGCTATTTCTTTTGCTTTTTATCTTATGCTGTTCTGTATCTGTACAGCGCTTTGGGGCAGTAGTGACTGTTTGAAAATGTGCTATAGGAATACACTTTGACCTTGAACCTTTGTGTTATTCTGCAAATGGAAATCTTTCCATTTTTCAAAAGGGCATACAATATTTATTGGACATGTTTGTGGAAAGAGTGTCTTAACCGTCAAGTCTCTGGGTGAGCATCGGTTGACTGACATCTAAGAGTCGGAGACTCACGTCAACTGCCATGGTGCACTATTGATTGGAGCACTTCATAGCCCTGCAGCTCACAAATGTTGATACAAGACACCCCCCCACCCCCCCGGCCTCAACGAGTCTACAAAGTGCTGGTTGTTTTAGCCGCCATACAGTAAATGCATTCCATTTACTCCATGTATTTACTGTCAGGCGGTTTAAGCTGTCCCTTTTACAACACGTCAGTTAGCTTAGCTTGCTATCATTAGCGCTGATTTAATCACCTTCAAATTGTGATAAATATACTGTTTTCCTAGAAAAGAGGAGCATTTGTTTTCATTTAAGTTTATCTGCAATTCTGTTCTGTGAAGATGTTACATTAAGAATGAGTTTTACGACCTCAGGCAGGTGAACAAAAGGACAAAGGTATCCAGAGGAGGTAAGGCGGGGAGAAAGGCGACGTTGTTAAGATGACAGAGAGCACTGAGCCTTGTAGGAAACACTAAGCTGTTCACTTCAACACGTAAACACAATGCACAATCACTCAGAAAACAGCTGCTTTATGGGGTAAACAATCTCACACATGCAAGTATATTCACCCGAACATGACTTATCGACTAAAACTGCCACTCCAGCTTACGAGTCTGCTATCATGTTGCAAACACGCACACACTAAAAACCCCAGCGCCCTGTGTGACAGCTCCAGACGACAGACACCAGACAGATGTGCTTATAGCCACAACTGGCATCTCGCTTCCACACGCACACATGCTCACACACAGCAAGTTGGAGCTGCTCGGTGTCAACTGGGACTTTGAAGCCATAATCAGGATTAAATGGCTGGAAATCTGCTGTGACAAAGAGAAAAGGGGGGGGGGGGGGGGGGGGGGGGTTGGATGATGCTGGAGAAGAAAATGAAACCAGAGTGAAGACAAATGCACAAAGACGGAGAGGAAGTCGGGATGGGGGGGAAAGGAAAGTTTCCATTTGAATGGGACTTGGTGAAACTTTGATCACCTGCCCCCGTTCCCACCCTCTCCAGACCAGCCCGTTACTCCCCGTCTCCTGTGTGGTGGGGCGCTTCAGTCAGCTGTGGGCTCTTCAGACTACAGATAACAGGGGGGCTTTTTTCTTCCACCACGTGTCCACAAGCCTTGGACCCAGCATGTCATAATTTCTTCAAAAAATTTCAGTTTTTTTTTTTTTGACTTTCTGGTATTTAATTCAGTTTTCTTTCTAATGTTCTACACTCAGCAGATAGGACAAAGAATTAAGTACAGGGTGTTTATTATGCATTCAATTCATAATCAACATCAAACCTGTAGATCTAAGACGCAGAAATAGCACTAAATTATACAGTAAAATGGATTTCCTTTTTGACAGTTGGTTCAGTAGGTTTTTAACATGCATTTTAACGTGAATGGAGCATTTTGCAGACTTGAAAGCAGAAGACATGGTGTTTCAACCACAGCTTCCTCTTTGGCGGCCTCCTCACTTCTTTTCTCCCCTCCCTCTGCCCTTCTTTTCCTTCAATATGTCATTCAGCTTGAGCACACGCACAAAAAACCAAAACACACACACACTCGGTCCCCCCAGTAGCTGTCTGGACGTCCGTGTGAATATTAATTTGTCAGTTCCAGACTGCGAGTTGGGAGGTGCGAGGAGAAGGCGATGACCTTGCTGGTGTGAAATTTGATTAGTTGGGTGAGTAATGTACTTTCCGAGGAGACGAGGCTATCTGTCACGGCATCTAATTTTTTGGGTCAACTGCAGTTCACCTCCTTTCAACTCACGGCAATATGTGACTGTAGAGTATGTGTTCTCCGGTTCCTTTGATGAATAACAAACCAATACTCCTGAACTCGTGTGTTTAGCTGTAGACGATGTAGGCGGGGGTGAAAATCCCCTTACGCTTGCAGGTGAATTACATTCTAATATCCCACCTTAAATGGTTTGGAAAGTAGTCAAAGTAAAAATGACAATTTGCAACTAAATTTCCAAAGTGTATGTGTAGGCAGCAAGCCCAAATTAGAACCCAAAAGAGAGCATCTGAGGAGGGGGGGGCAGAAATGGATTGCTGTCAACATGTCATTTCTGTTAGTAATCTGCTCTGCCATGTTGCCTTGGAGCGCAGTTTGATTTAACATTAATATGTTCATAAATTAAGAGTTAATGATCAGTAAAGTCTCAGGAAACACCTCTGGCTCCGTCCGGGGTGAAGCTATTCTTGAAAAGGACAGGATGCACGTTAATGGCAAGTTAATTAAGTTTAGGCCTTTGCTGTTCCTTTCTGGCGAGTGCATTTACCCGAGGGCAGCTGGAACGGTTGATTACCTGTTTCTGAAATCACAACAGAATGAGGAAAGTGAAAAACAATCCCACAGTTAAATGTGGCTTTCAGTATTAGAAGTGGTGCACGTTCCACTTATGCGTATTGGGATTCAGCAGCGCTGGCTTGCATACAAATGGAGACATACTTCCACACGCACTTGGTACACAGGAGTAGGGTCCAGCAGAGGGAAGTGGTTGTTTTTTTAATTAACGGTCTTCACACACTGATTAATTGATGTGTTCTAATACTCTCTCACACACACACCCTCATCATGGTTTCTTCAGTCACTGGTAGATCACGTTAACTGAGAATAAAGAAATGGAGCTTGTCAGCCCTAATAACGGATGGAATCCTTCTCTAAGCTTTTGGGTTTCGGTGTGTATTCCCTTAGTGCTTTAATTAAGATTTTTTAGAGGACAGAAGCTTTGAATGTCTCCTAACGGGCTTTTTATTGAAACCAATTTTGAATTGTGACCAAACTTTCCAGCGGCTTGCTAAGCGTGTATAGTGCGCTGTCTCGGTAGCAGCAGAGTCATCGGTTTGAGCCGTGGTGGCCATGCGCCGGTCTGGCAGCCCTCGTACAGGGGCCTCTGTTCTTCTCTCCCACATTTTCAAGTCTAATGGAACAGGCACATTGGGACATGGAGCTGGATTCCTCCTGGTTAACTGATTATTCCAGTCACACTCACGGAGACAATGAAATGCTTTTCAGACGGTTCATCTTGAAGGCAGCATTAAATGTGGCAGTAGTTTATTGTTACGTGCAGTAAAATGGGATGAGTACACCTGGGAATGCATCTGTCTTTGGTTTTGTTTTTCAAATGTTTTAAAAATGCGTGGAAACCTGAGGCGAGTCCAGTCCATCAGAGCTGCCAATTTTGCTCATTAAAAGCTGAGCAGTTTCGCTGTTTTTATGTACCAGCAATACAGGAGCTGGAGGTCTTTTCTTTTTTTTTTACACTAAAAATCATATACCTCTTCATGAGTTGTGCTGGTTATTGGACAGCTGTATTTGCTTGTTTCCGTTGCAACATCTGGCAACCCAGTAGCACTGACAGTTTTAATGGTGAGCCTGAGGTAAACATGCTCTCACTCTGCTCTTCCTAATAAAAAATTCTGTTCAAAGTCTGCACTCCCCCATTAGTCTGGAAGTGTCTGCTTCTGCTCGTAAAGCTAAATGATGAAAACTGTGCCGCAAAGTTCATCAAAACATTCTTTAAAACCGGACTCCAAACACAACCTTCTCTCTTCTACCTGCTCCTTCTGTTCTTCCTTCCACTCCTGGCAGTGCTGAGTGCCGAGCTCAGCACCACAGGAGGATTGCAGGGACAATGCGTGCATTCATAAGCATGTATGCACCCCCTGGGTAGAAGTATAGGACCATCCAGTCTTACGCTACAATGTTACATTACCAGGTTAGACGGAGGAGAAAGGTCAAGTCGAGGTACACCTGATTGTCATTTTTGAGCCAAAGTAGGGTGTAATGTTCTTGTTGGCTGTAAAAGAAGCCTGGTCCATAACAGCCTTCCAGTTTACACACTTACACAGGCCCTGCTGAGGCCCTACAGGGCCAGAAGCCTGCAGAGGTGCCATGTTTACAGCTGTCTTGGACGAAGCCTTTCAGAGTGGCATTTCATCACAAAGTCAAGACAGCTAGATCGATGTGGAGGGAGAGAGGGGAAAGGAAAAAGTCTAAAGCCCTGCCTGCTTGACGCCGCATCATCCACTGAGCTTCCAGTCTAAAAGTGTTGGATACATTTGCTGTTTGTAGACCAAATTAATTCACGTATGTAGTATGTAGTATGAAATGTATGTTTGACTTATGGCACTACAGAGTAGGTTTAGGTTTATTTCCTCAAACGAGTATGACTCTGCAAATGTCATGATGGTCCATGGAAAAAATGTCTCTGCATTTCTGTCATTAGAGTTGACGCTTCAATTCCAACGTTTCTTGTGCACAAGTGGAGAATTTGGCCTGAGGTGGGGACACCAGTGCACCAATGTTGCCTGCTGTGCCAGTGTGCTGTTTTGAGTGGAGGAAATGAGGAAATAAGTACCAGTGTGCTTTTAACAGAGCAGCCCTTGATCAAAGAACTTATTTGGTGAAAAGTTGGCTGGAGCCTCGGAAGGAATCCGCTATGTGAAAGGAAATGGGACACTGCGGCGCAGGGTTGGCCATGGAAGTATTTACAAATTTCAGAGGTTTTTTTTTTACACAGTGGAAGCCTGTGGGCCACAATGAATCAGCGCAAAAAGGCAAAAAAGTGGAATGACTGGTCAGAAAGGTAGTCATTGCCCACCCTCTGTTATCAGCTGAAAACCCATTTCTTCATAAAGTACCTCAAATCACCTTCTCCACGCTGGATCAGATTCTCTCTCCAAGTCTTCCATCTCACTCTAATTTGCTCTCAACTTTTAAAAGATGTCTCCCCTTCTACCTCCAATTCTTTTAAGGAATCCCCCCCACTCTAAGTGGCTCTGGATAAGAGCATCAGGTAAATAACTTAAAGATGAAATGGAAAATGTTCCCGTAAATGGTCTTTATTTTTATTCTATTTTTTTAACAGAAGCTGTCACTAAGCTGTCTGTCAAAGGACTTAAATGATCCTCACAGAGATAATTGGATAAGTACTTTGCTCTCCTGTCATCAGACTGGGAAAAATAATTTAAATGGATTAATATGATCCAATTATATCAGTCTTTTGGCAATAGACTAGACTGGAATTTTAGTTTCTGAACGGACTGTGTATCAGCAGCAAAAGCCTGATATATTAATCATAAATCAATTTCTTTGCCAGACTTTTAAGAGAAATTCTGGTCTGTTGATTGGGTTTGCAATGGGTTCTTTGATATTTCAACAAATCAAA
>NW_022605599.1:657974-663752 GCF_008692095.1 Etheostoma spectabile | reverse complement strand
CCACTCCAATAAACTGACAGGAACAATGAGATGCATGGCAGACAACCAGAGTGTGTAAACCAGTCTCTCAGCGGGCGGCAGACTGCTGTTTGGGACATGAGAAACAAAGATGGTGTCCAACGAGTTGCTAGATGATGAATCAGGTTTGAACATGTTTACTTGTGCTGTAGAAAGCTGGCTAGAAATAGAAAGAAAAGTTAAGGGTTGGAGAACTGAATGGAGAAGTAGGGGAGAAAATGAGAGAGAGAGAGAGAGAGAGAGGGAGAGAGAACTGTTAAGAGGGTTGGTAAAATATTTCAAAGTGCTACAAGAACTCGAGGGATGAAGAGGAGAAATGACTTGGGTGGAGTGCCTTCTGTATCAGCTGCTTTAATGGCTGATTGAAAACAAAAGTCTCTTTTCTAATTCTAATGAGTTTAATTAAGCCTTGCCCTTTGCCAGGTGTTTGAAGCAGCTAATGTCTGAATTCATTATTTGTCAATTAAAACCTAATCAGATGCAGGCTCCCGATCTCAGCCAGCTCTCACCGCAAAACAAAATAGACAAAATAAAAAAGAAAGTAGAATAACTGTTGTTGCGTTCAGACGCCTGACGACAGTCCACTAAATAAATAAAGATGCTAAACCCGGGCGGGAGGTCCTGATAAGAACTCGAGATGGATTTAGGATATGCCTCTCTAAAGGCAAGTGGCCTTTTCTTATCCGTGTTTCTCTGTGATAAGAGAGGATTGGCAGTTTGCGTTTGATGCTGCGAGAGAACGGCAGCAGGCGGGAAACAGAGGATGCATGAGCAGTGTTGAGATCGATGGAGAAGCGAGGCCCGGTTGTTTAGACAATCCAGACGTTTTAGTCTCGCAGATTGAAGTAATAAGGTGTGTTTCCAAGTCTTTGTGTGCATGTGCAAGAGTGTGTGTTCTTGAGAGAGAATAAGGGCATTTGTCTCATTTTAAGTAGAATGAATTTGAGCTTAATGCCCAGCGCTGCTACAAAGAAAATAAAATGCTTTCAACGCAGGAGAGCAATAAGGGAGACGGAGGGGCCGAGGATGGGACGGGAGTGTTAACTACAAGCTCCACTTTTTTTTCCCTCACCTGCTGTTCCTTTCTTCTCTTCTCATTCCCTCTCTTCTCCTCTCCTCCTCCTTGTTTGACTTTAATCCAATCCTCTGTGCTCTCCATTTCTCTCCTGAAGCAGCAGGAAACACTTTTCATGTAGGAGTGGTACAGAAGAACAAAATAAAGTTATTCATTTGACTCGGGACCCCATATTGTTCATATACACCTAAACACTTCAAGCACCCATATTCTGCTCATTTTCATAATTGTATTTTGAGGTTGTACCAGAATAGGTTTCCATGGTTTCATTTAAAAAAAAAAAACTATATTTTTGTGAGACCTCTCACTAGTTTTAGCTCCAGAGTGAGACATCTCACTAGTTTTCTCTACAGAGTGAGACATCTCACTAGTTTTAGCTCCAGAGTGAGACATCTCCCTTCTATCCTATCTTTGTTGGGAGCTGCACATGCTCAGTAGCTCGATAAGATCCCATCAACTAGATAACTCTTTCTCCAGCTTTGGTCAGTCCAAGGCAGGATCAGCTGGGAGACTTCTTCTAGACCAGGGCCACAACAGGGACATGAACTAAAACAGGGACAGGAAGTAGTTCTTTTGGAGATTATGGTTAACTAGTGCTGTTGGAGCAGTGTTTAGCCATTGAGAACGAGCTAGCATGCTACGGTTAGCTACCTCGTCTCTACTGACGTAGAAAGCCGTGCAGATGTTGGACAGCTCCCCTGGAGACTGAAGACAGGACATTTAGAAACCGGATCAGAGGACATTCAGAAACCGGATCAGAGGACATTCAGAAACGGGATCAGAGGACATTCAGAAACGGGATCAGAGGACATTCAGAAACCGGATCAGAGGACATTCAGAAACCAGATCAGAGGACATTCAGAAACCAGATCAGAGGACATTCAGAAACCGGATCTCACTCTAAACACCATGGATAGATTTTTTCCAAGTGTGTATGCGTGGAAGCACCAGAGACACAAAATAACCCCCAAATCCCAGAAAAGGTTTTTTTTATAATATAGGCACTTTATGGTACATCTCAGTATAACAATAACCAAATCCAAGATGATATTAACTCGTATATCAAAATATTGATTACAGTATTGAGTGAATGAGAGATTCAACTGGCAGCCATTGTTTGGCTTACATTTTTAAGAAATGGTAAGCCTCTACTGACTCACTGTAATTTGTCTTAAAATTGGACTGGAGACGACCAACCCACACAGCCGCAGCAGGGTGGTGTGTAAAGTTTTCAGGAGACGTGGTGAAAGGTCCTCCTTACAAATGTTCTCTTTCTGTCCATTCCTTTGGGGCTCTTTAAGGGGGGAAATTATGTTCAGTCAGGACTTTTAAGACTACAATGAGCATCCCAGCATAGTGGTGGACTGTGTAATGAAATTGGTCACGCGGTGATTTTTGGGTGGTGTGCAGCTCTGAGTTGCCCATACTGTTGGGGGTTTTATTCTATTTAAAATACACTTGAACTACCATCATGGTGACTGTGTGCATGCAGATAAACGGCTCTGCAATTAAACTGTCACCATGTTGTTATTCCTTACTTTTCTTTTCCTGTGCCCATATTATTGTCCTGTCACTCACCGGCTTCTTAACTTCCTGCAACCTTCTCAAGGTGGTATTTTTTTAGTTTTGTTCTTGTTTCTTAATCTCAGCATTAGCCAGCCACACTCTCAGGGTTGTGAAGGAGGGGCGTGGGGGGGTGAGTCGGTCAGTTGGTCGGTCACTCGGTCTCTTGTTGCTGTGCTTTTGTAGAGTGAAACACCCTGCAGATGCTTGAGTCACAGCTCCGGGTACTCAGGCGAGTGACATGCTAGGGATGAATCTTGCTGTTTTACTTTCAGAATAAAGGCTCACACTTTACTCAAAAATGCTGTGTCTGTGTGTGTGTGTGTGTGTGTGTGTGTGTGTGTGTGTGTGGGTGGGGAGGGGGGGTGTTTAGATTTTGAATCCCATGTTTGATTCCCTCTGGTGGCGCCCGTTGGGAAGCCGAGTCTTTCAGACCAACTGTTCCTGTGCTAACGTTAAAAATAAACCCAATAAAAAGAAAAGCCTTTCCTCAGAATTGTGAAGATCTTTCAGCGGAGGGGACGCATGTAGTTGGCACAGTTATCCATTTCATAGATTGAAGCCTGTTGTGACATCTGCTTTCAGTTACTGATTACATATTTCATTATTCATTCTTGAACAAGCGATGGGACACAAAAGGACCCTGATTAAGTTCCACCTGTTAGTGACCCCTGCAAAGGTTTGAGAGACTAATCAGTTATTGTCCATGTAGGTGACTGACCTGAACTCTGGCCAGTCTGTCCATGGCAACTAAGACGGCACAAAATCACTGCAAAATAACTTTATGATTCATTATGTCTTTGCTCGATGACTTGCGCTGAGTCATCTTTGACTAATTGTCCTCGGAGGCTGGGGCCATTTTCTCTCAAATGAAACCAGTGATCTGAAAATGTTTTCTTTTAATATCTTTGGAGTGCGCATCAACTTCCCAAAATCCAATCAGTAAAAAAAAAACAGGAAGGTCTTTCACAGGAGCAGATGGATATGTTTAGTGAGGGCGCGCTGTGCTGCATGTTTCAGGAAGAGAGTGCATTTTGTTTTCCTCTCAGTGGCATTCTTATCATAACCTTTGTCATTTTCTCAGAGATTGTAGCGTTTATAGTTGCAGAAGCTTAAAGCCAATATGCTAGCAGGAGACCTCATCATTTGTTTGATTAAACTCTTCCAGCTCCAAGTTGAGTAGAATTGTTCCTCCCGTAGCAAATGGTTCGTGCTGTAGCGTGTAAGAGTTGCTGTAGCTCGTTGGAGAGAGGGCTTCGAGCAGTGCTATGATGTGCCAAGGTCTGACATCTCTGTATGCACTGTTTCAGTGAAGAAATATATTTTCTTCAGCATCTTTGTTGCTAGTGCCAGCAAGCAATGGGATGTTGTTATAGCTCTGCTGTTCCCCTTATAGTCTCATAGCTGCGCATGCTTGACAGCACTTTGATGTTAAACAACCACAAGCTAAGCTGTGGCTCTATGCATCCCTCATAGCTGCAGATATGGGGAGGACATATACAGCCCTCACCTCGAGAGACGTAATTGACAGCCTATTCTGTCAGCCTCATACGACTCTAAAGTCTGTTTACAACAATCCTTTTGCTTTTTATGACAAGTTCTCCCCCAAACATCTGCAAAGATGCTTTACTGTATAATCTCTGCTTGTATAGTTTGTTTTCCAGAGTGCTGAAGTCCTACATAAATAAATGAATCCATTACACCTTCTTATTGCAGGTTCAAATGGAAGATGGGTTTTATTTTACATCTAATTGTTGCCAGCTGCCTAAAGCAACATTTCCCACTGCCTCACTTGTTTGGTTTGCAACAAAGAACAGCATACCTTATGGGATATTTTTATTCATTTGGCTAGAAAAGTCATGCATTAAGCACAAAACCTCATTGTGCTAAGTGCTGGGTTACCACAGAAGAATCCCACAAACAAGTAAACAGTACCGCCCACTGAAATCAGAACTTCCTTAAGAAGAAATAATTAATGTGTACGTTTCCACACAACAAGTCTTAACAGCAATGCGACGTAGCATTGATGCTTAAACTTCAAAGCACTGTAATTCCAGTGTGCCGGCTTTTCTGTTGTAATCTTCATACATTCAAACTCATGGTGATAATAAACATGCACCCATTTGGCTGACAGGGTTTTCCTTCCATAATCCAAAAACCTGTACACACACATTGTCTCCATCTCCTTCCAGCTCCTGTTTCTCTTGTTGACTTTGTCTCTACTGACTCTAACCAAGGAAAACACACGAGGTCCGAAATATCCACCTGCAGCCAAACGCTGAATATTTAATAGAGATAACCTTCCAAAGTATTTGGCCTTTAGGCATGGCTGCATCGTGGCTGCTGCTGTCACCTGAACAGCAGTTGGTCCCACTTATAGCTCAGCTGAGATTCCCAGTGGTTGGAGAGCTGTGTTTCTTCGTGCTAAGTGCCTCCTTGAAGTATCTGTATGAAGGAACCTTGGTGACTGGGTGAGGTTTTACTAGGGTCCCAGTTGAATGGTACGCAGTAGGCCCAGCGGCAAAGTTGTAACCCCAACTGCTGGATCACATTTTTTTGCTATATTTTGCAGCCTTAATGTTTGAGTAGGACAATCGTTGGATCCCTCCCCAAGAAAAGAAGGGAGGTTTTGTAACATTGAGCCATCTGTCTAAACATTGGTGATGCTGTTAGTAGAACTAATTGGGCATAGGTATTTGGACGGTTTACATAATAACTCTTAGGTTTTTAGTGTTGGTTCACAGAAGGGCGTTTTAGACTCCCTAATTAAAGGCAAATGTAAGCAGCTTGTATACATTTTTGTATATTAGCAGAGCTCAGTGATCATGTATATTGCATCAGTCATTTAGCAAGGTAGAGCTAAACACCAAAACATTCCATCATTTCATTACAGTTGCCCATATTAGCCAGTATTTATTGATGTCTTTTTCCCTTTCTTCTTTTCAACTTTTGGTCTTTCATCGACATCTTTTTCTCATTCTCTCTACTGTGTCCTCTCTGTGGCTCTACTTTCTCGCTGCCTATTCTTGTCTCCCCGTTCTGCTCTCGAGAAAAGCTGTCTTATTTTTTCCCGTTGTCTCTCACACACACAAAGCAAGATCCCCCCCCCCCCCCCCCCCCCC
>NW_022605599.1:656559-657964 GCF_008692095.1 Etheostoma spectabile | reverse complement strand
CCGCAGAACCCTCATGAGATGAATGCAGTTACAAAATTTCACTACCTCCCTCAGATCAGGAGTGAAGGGAGCCCGCGGGGAGGATGAGTCGGAGGAGTAGGTGGTAAAGCTTCACCACATGGAGGACAGAAAGAGAGAATGATGAGTGAAAAATCATGAAAAGAGGGCAGGAAGCTCCCATTCCTTTTTCTGGGGAGAAAAGTTGGAGAAGAGATGGCCAGTGGGTGGGGATGTTGAGAGAGGGGACTGCTGAGCAGGAGAAGCCCTGCAGTGAAGTCAGAATAAAGGAGAGAAAAGGCCCAGTCACATCTGGGACAACGGATGAGAAAAGAAGAGCTGTCAGGATAGAAATAGGTGGAAGAGAAACAAAATGGATCTTCCTTTGGAAAGGAAATACGGTGAAGTAATGAAACATGAGTGATGGAGAGGTGGAGGGGTGAACAGAAAAGACACAGCGGAGAGTAGAACTCGAGCTCAAGTTTTCTAAGAGAACCTGTCAGGGAAGTGATGTGCTTCCCCAGTTGCAACACAAGACACAAGTTAAACGAGAGGAGTTGGCAGAGGTGAAAGAGATTGAGAGGAAACATCCGCAAACAGTCACAGAACCACTGCGAGGGAGCACTGCAGGAGCAAAACGGGGAAATGGACATAAATTGGATAAAGGCCAAGATGGAGAGGGGTTAGGACTAGATGAGATGGGCCAAGCCTATGACAGGAGGAGACTACTGGCCGGACGCAGGGGCCTCTGGAGTGACGCAATGGAGGGCACAATATGGAAGAAATGATAAAAGCATTCATCATTCAACCGTTAGTATTCTCACTTAAAGAGCTCTTGTTATGTGTTTTGGCTTTTTGCCTTTTTATGACCCTAACCCATGTGATAGGTTCCAAAGTGAAGGAGTCCACCCCAAAGGAAAACACAGACAACTGCTCCAAACAGCTCTGTTGTAGTCCAGCCTGTACTTCCGTGACAACGCGTTCTGATGCTAGCCTAGCTGCTGGCAGGGCGTACCAAGCTAGTCAGAGCAGAGCTTCAGATTCAGCTTGTCAGGGCCCGCCCTAATCTGCTTCTGATTGGCTAGTAGTCTTTACCTAGGCACCGTGCATGTGCGACTCCTAACAAAGATGGAATGAAAGTGGGATGCCTCACTCTGTGGCTAAAACAGAGAGCTCAACGCACAGGGTGAAAAGAGGAGCTGCAACAAATGTGCAGTATGACAAAAATATGCTGTTTTTTGAAAATGAAACCCCGTAAACTTATTCTGGTACAACCTCAAAATACAATCATGAACCTGAAAATGAGCAGAATATGAGCTCCTGAAATTTGGTTATTAAAATTATACCAAAAAATAGAAAACTCTACATTTAGATTAGATTAGATTAGATTAGATTATACTTTATTTAT
>NW_022605599.1:648968-656549 GCF_008692095.1 Etheostoma spectabile | reverse complement strand
ACGGGGAAATTCTGTCGTTACAAGTAGCAGCATAGCAGCATTTGATTCCTAAAACATAGTTTTGTTTGTATTGTACTTTTGGAAAATGTTTTTGTAACCGCCTACCGCCGTCAAGCAGATCGGATTGGTCGACAGCTCCCTCTGAGCCTGGGGAGACCGGATCCCGTCATGTCCCTGAGCTGGTAGAACACTGAAGGACTCTGCCGTAGTCAGGGCCCCCATCTCTCTGTAGCTCCGTAGCTAGGTTAGACGGCTGGGGACACTAACACTGCTGCAGGGCTCACTGGGAGGAAAAACCCAATGTGCACTCGTAATGGTGTAGGGCTCATTCTACAAAGGCAGCCAGGGAAAAAGGGATTTGTTCTGTTCCCTTTCTTTTTGCTGAAAAGCTAACTGGAATAGCATTTCCATTTTTTGCCTTTTAAACAGACTTCAGAATAAAAATTATTGATCAAACGTGGACAGACAGAGAGCTTGGAGGGAGGGCAGTCCCTGAAAGGGACGGGACGTCATCATCTCCATGTACAAATGTTTTCTTTCTCAGCGGCTGAACAGGGAGTGGGCTGAAGTGGGAGAATGAAAACGTGTGAAGAGTGAGGACAGAGGTGAAGGACAACCTGCTGACTGGCAGAGGCTTTGTTGTTTCTCAGCATGAATTTGAATAGGGAGCTTTTTTTTCATTTTGAAGCTTTTTAATGAATTAGATTAGACTCCACTTTGTCATTTAGCAGAGTACAGGTACAGAGCCAATGAAATGCAGATGACACAGGTTGAGTACAGTATGGGGTGCAGTTATGTAGACGATAGAGATGAATTATGTACAATGGTGTAGACGGTGAATGTACACTAAGTGGGTTTGATGCTAAAAAACATTAAAGGAAGACGGGGAAAAAAAAAGAAGAACAAAGTTAATATTCTTCAAGGGCGGATGACACAGAGACGAAAACTCTTTTCCTACAGTCAGGAGAGCAGAATAAAATTTGAAAAAGAAAGTTAGAGCGAACTGGCAAAACAATGAGTCGCGAGGCAGCCGGGAGATCAGGGAGACGTGGAGATTAGGAACAAATGCAGTTAACAATGGAATGGATAAGGAGTTGGTGAAGGAGAGAGCAAATTAGATAGAAGGCTAAATTAAAGATTGCGGAGAAGAGAGGAAATGCTGCATTAAGGTGAAGGCTCGCAGGCGGCTCAGACTCTCCTTGTTTCCCTTCTCCTGTCGTCTTTATTTCCTCTCACATCGGTTCCTTTTTCAAGGTTCTCTGTGTAGCATGTCATTATCACATTACCTCAGCTACCTGGAGGGATTAACCCCTCGAGAGCTGAGACCGTTGGTGGCTGTGGGATCACACTAGTGATGCTGTTCATCAGCACCTTTCCAGTTAACCCTTATGCCTACCTAACCTATTAACCCTTAACCAATTAACCCTTATGCCTGACCACCTCACACCAAACGGTAGAGATGACCGGAGGACATGAGCACCTCACACCAAACGGTAGAGACGACCGGAGGACATGACCACCTCACACCAAACGGTAGAGACGACCGAGGACATGACCGCCCTCACACCAAACGGTAGAGACGACCGAGGACTACCACCTCACACCAAACGGATAGACGACCGGAGACATGACACCTCACACCAAACGGTAGAGACGACCGGAGACATGACCACCTCCACCAAACGGTAGGACGACCGAGGACATGACCCTCACACCAACGGTAGAGACGACCGAGGACATGACCACCTCACACCAAAACGGTAGAAAACGACCGAGGAACAGAGCACCTCACACCAAACGGTAGAGACGACCGGAGGACATGAGCACCTCACACCAAACGGTAGAGACGACCGGAGGACATGACCACCTCACACCAAACGGTAGAGACGACCGGAGGACATGACCACCTCACACCAAACGGTAGAGACGACCGGAAGACATGACCGCCTCACACCAAACGGTAGAGACGACCGGAGGACATGACCGCCTCACACCAAACGGTAGAGACGACCCGAGGACACTCCAACTCTTGAAAGACTCTCGGGTTTCATTCCGATATTGGAAAATAGTCTGCAACAATGGAATCGCTCTAAAAGTGGTTTGGTGTAAGGTCGGCATAACTTGAGGGTAATCTGTTTTTTTGCTACCTGTCTGTCAGCACTTCTGAGATCCCAAAGAAAAAGAAGTCCAAGATAAGACGCTGGTTCTCTGTATCATGTCTTTAGATAAGGCGTACGATAATTGACCTTTCTTCTGCTGCTGTAGTACTCCAGTTCTCCTCCTCCTCACTTCCTTTATCGATCTCTCCCTTTCCAGCTAATCCCGTCTTTCTCCTTCTCTTTGCCAATCAATTTTTTTTATGCTTTATCCTTTTTTAACTTCTCTTCTGCTATATTTTTACTTCTATCTCCTCATCTTTCCCGGCTCTCTTTCTGACAGCACGTGATGAAGGTGCCTCGGGGGCGAGAACCAGCTTTGTATGTCTTTACTTCCCCTGGTCTGAACCATGCAGACCGGTTCTTCTGAATGCTTTGAGTTAGTGCATCAAAGCTTCTAGTTAGGTAATGTGTCACATGGGCTGCATCAGGAGTTGCTAACTCCACCCATACATCCCACAAATTCATGTGACGTCTCATCCCTCTAAAACCTATTTGCTTGTTGCCTCTCCTATAATGTCCTTCCGTCTCTCCCGGGCCTCCTCGGTGGGAGGGACTAAAGGAGGCAAGTGGAGGACTCAAGGAGGCAATTTAAGGGTTTCGAGATGCAACTATAGACTGATATTGCGACTCATCCTCAATTTATGCATTCTGTAGTCCTCATTCCACCCTCATTTCCCTGAGCCTGGTTAACCTTATCTGCAAACAGAAGAAACCGACACAAATGTGATTAGTGTCCGGCTGGTTGAGGGACAGGGGGACATATACAGGGATGTAGAAAATCAGAGCTCTGTATACCACACTGGCAAAACTCTACAAAAATGTCAGGAATATCAGGAGCTTGGCAGAAAAGATTTCCAGTAAATGTGTAGTGACAAAGTTAAATGGCACAGATGAAGTGTACTGGTGGCCAGATGACATGAACATATGGTAAAAAAGAACCGTCATGTACTCTCACAAGTCTGTTGTAGAACAGAAGGGCAGATGTGAAATTGCGTCATACTCAAAAGTTACATTTCAGTAAAGTGAAAGATTTTTTTTTTTTTTTTAGCCTCTCAAATAAAAAAATCTTCTTTTTATTGAGCAATAACCATCTTACTCAGTCACACTACTTTATCTCCACTAAATCAATTTCAATTTAAGCGACTAATTAGGTGTGACTCGTTCTGCCGCTTCGTCTTTGAAGGGCTCCCAATCTTTCTAAATGTGTTGGAAGAAAGAAACAAATTAGTTTCCTACATGGCCACCACTTTCTCTTCTTGCCCTTTTTCATTAGAGGTAGGTGTGTTGAGGCCTAAATCAAGAGCTCCATTTTGATGACAGACAGATTGACTGATTTAAAAACAATCATTTGTTTTGATAAATCCATTTCATAAAGAATTGGATGTGTAATCATCTTTTTTTCTGGGATTTGTTGTTGTGGAATGTCAGCTCATTAAACCGCCGAGTTTAAATAAGCATCTTCTTTATTATACCGTATGTGCCCATTCATTTATACAAATCTGTTTTTAGTGTCTGGAGTTTTCTTTTAGGGTTATTATTAGTCTCTGTTCTCAGTAGAATGGTGTCCCTGGGAGTTACAGTGTCTGCCCTTATTAAATCAGTTTGAGCCTCGGCCAAGTTATAGAAGGCTGAGTCATGTTTTAAAGGGACTATATGACTAGCTGCTAGGACTCTATTCGGCTGTTTTCTATTTATTTGTTGAGTGTAAGGACTTTATCAAAAGAGTTCAACCAATGATTCTGACTGTATTTGTGACACATCTGATTTTGGTGTTGCAGCACTGGTTCAACTGGTTCCTAGTGCAAGAGGTGCTGAGTGTCAATGCACCCTGACTCAGCATTACTCAGCCGGCTGCAGGGAGACGCATCATACCTTCATCATAACTGCAAATGCCAGAGGAGGGTTGGCTACGGACAGCCATGGCCTTTCAAGATGCACACTAACACACACACACAACATCAGCATGCAGAAACACGCACTGCAACACACGTGTCTATATGCACATTTGTGCACACGTGCGCTAAAATGTGTTTTTGTGTGTGTGTTACTCAGCATTTTTTTAATTAGTCAAATTGGGCCAGGGTTTTGCCTTTGGCAGGAAATGCAGAGGGAGAGGTGGTGTTCTACCGCTGTGTTGTTCTTCCCCTTCTCTCACACACACACACACACACACACACACACACACAGTCTCTTTCTTTCTCAAAGGGGGCTCTAGCACAGACTCAGTCCTGCTTTTAATATGGCCACTTATAAGATTCAAATCAAATTGTCATCTAACCTAATGTCCTAGGACATGGACACACACACACACACACACACACACACACACACACACACACAGACAGAGCTAACACAATGACCTCCCCCTTCCTTCACTTCTCTCCCTTTCTCCCTTGCTCATCATCATCTATTTGTTCATCTCTAGGTGTGTCAGCATTCTCACATCCCCCCACCCCCCCGCTCTCCACATCTTTCACACTCCATTTAGGCATTTAGCAGCGTCTGCAAAGGGCTTAATAGAAAGTGAAAATATGTGAGAGGAGAGGTAGATGAAAACAGAATGAGATTGAGGGAAGTTGATAGAAACTTCTTTCTGATACTCACTCACTCACTCACTCACTCACTCACATACACACACACACACACTCACACACATATTTGTGAGGCTGTATCTAGATACTGACTCTGTGTGATAGTGCTGATTCCACTGAGAACAAACACCAGCTCTACTCTCAGCTCCCCTACAGCTCTCTGTTCTGTTTGGTCCTGCCTCCCAGTCGCCTGTGGAGGTGTTCTTGGTACATACACTGGGATGAGAACCAGCGACAAACCCTGGGCATGAAGGTGGGACTCTATTCCCCATGTAGCCTAGGAAATCCTTAGGACCCCCCCCCCCCAGTAAGAGCTAGATGACGTGGCTGGAGAACAGGCAGTCTGGGCTACCATGTTTCTCCTGATTTTCTTTGCTGGTTAATTTTTTTCAAATGTACTGTTGCCTCTCTTCTGCTTTCCTCTATTTGTAGAAGTTGAATTAGCTGTGTTCAGTTTTGGGTTTGCTACCAGCTCACGCCAGTGCTTTGCTGTTAAATTAGTGTTTGACTCGGCTGCAGGGAGCAGCCTGAGGAGCTTGTAATGTTTTACATTAGAAACCAGCAGATATGGTTGGGAATACCAAAGCATCAGGATCATGATCCATTAGTCTGACAACCTTTAGTTCTTTTCCCATTTCTTAATCTCCCTATTCTGTGTCATATCAAATCTGTTCTCTTAGTCTCGTTTTACTCGTATTTTCTTGTCTTTCTAAAGATCCCTCTGTTCCTGGGACTATTGATCTACCTCTTTAGACTGTTCTTTTCTCATCCCATCTCTTCTCTCTCATGTGCTGTTTTTAATTACTTCAAAAGGTTTTCTTCAGCCTTACCTCGTGATCAACTCCACTGACAGACAGGGAGACGGCTTCCTTTCCGCCACACAGACGTGCATGCGTTGCCTTGAGCTCGGAACGTTTCCAGACGGAGTCATCTTCCCATTTCTCTCCAAACTCAAGAAAAACCAAAGCGCTAACATTTTCTGTTCTTCTTTTCCATGTTCCTGATGTGTTGCTGAATTAGATAGCACTTGGTGATAAAGTGACACAGACAAATAATGTCACACTGTAAAGAATTTTCACACATAAGCGTGTAAAGTGCATATTTGAATACACATCCACACAAATATGACACACCCCTTACTCCCTCGTGTTAATGAGTCCGTCTCAGTTCCATACATGTCATTTTTATTATTTATATCAAGTCCAGAGAACAATATTGACTTTGGCAAAATGAAATAAAAACAAAGGAAACAACAGTAATGGTTGAAAGTCATTATTATTATTATTATTATTAATGTAGTTGGCTCTGCTTCATAGGCATCTGTTTGTGTGTTTTATTGTGTGCGTCTGTCTGTTTTGATCTTTTTCTGCCTAGCTATAATCAACATTTTTTAAATTCAAATGAGGATTTCTTTTGCCTAAAACAAAAAATAATCACACATTTTATATTTTGTATTTGATCCTAACATCAATCCCCGGAAAACTTTGAAAAACAGAAACACATGGTGCGACAGGTAACATAATTTTATATATATATATACTATATATATGTACTTTCAAGTTTTCTTTAGTTTTTTTCCTCTTTGATAGAGATTAAGAGTCTGTGTGCCACTGGGTCAGTCTTCCCATAACACGTCTTGAAGAAGAGTGTAGTGGCTTCCATAGGTTTTTTTGTCTGCTTCCTTTCTGAAAACATTCACTATTTGGATTGAAAATGAATCCATGTGGCACAAAAGAGTCTGAAGTCACAAAAACTGAATTGGAAGTCCCCCCCCTTAACGTTTTCCGCTTTCTGACCACGCTACATTGCTGGAAACATTTTGCTCTTAGTTCACTTTGGGCAGGCCGCTGCTAATCTTAATTATTCTTTTAAACATTTATTCCGTTTACAGCATGTCCAGAAAGCGCTTAACCTTATTCAACACAAATGGAGTCTGGTTGACTGAGTTGCCGCTTAAACACATTCATATACTTGTGTGCAGACTAACACACACTTAGGCACACATACACACATCCTGTCCCTGATACAACAGTGCATGCACACTTAGCATTGTTCGTTTGTTTGGTCCGTTATCGTCCAGTACGGTCCTGTCTTTCAGAGATGCGCACGGTTCATCATGCACTCCTGTCTCCATTTTGTTATCCATATCGACTCCATTGTAATCCCAATTTCTTTCTTTTAATAATGTCTGTGCTGCACTCGCTCTTTCCAGCCAGTATCGATTGATCATGTCCAATGCACCCGGCTCTGTATTTATGCTCCCATAATCCGCAGGCACGGCAAGCCCAAATCATTTTCCAGCCACAGAGGACACATAGAAGTCACATTCATTGCGTTTTGGAAAAGAGTTTGAAAATGGCCGTCAGTGTTGGAGTCAAAAGAAAAAAAAAAACAAGATGACAAAGCAGGACTATGTCATCCGAATCTCTTTTTTTGTTTCACTGTTGTTTTGTCAGAGACGAGTGTTTCTCCAGTGTTCCGGGTTGTGGTGTTGTTTTTGATCCAGTGTAAACCGTTGTGGGGGCTGAGGCCCTGGAGAGTTGAAGTGTTAGCAAGAGTCTGGTTCTATTAGTGTATCGGCTTTACTGGGATCCACGCTGAGCTCACGCCATCTCTGTCTCTGCCATGTCACCTTTGTTCTGTTGCTCGATTGATGTGTTCCCTGTTTGATTATCTCTCTCCCTCTGCGACTGTATCCATCACTCACTACATTCTCTTCTTACAACTCTTGGGTTGAGTTTTTGCATTCCTTGTTTCTCTTCTATCTGGTATCATTTATGTTTGACTAATACAGCTTGAGCTCAGCCTTGAGTATTTTAGTGCACTCAGCT
>NW_022605599.1:633302-648958 GCF_008692095.1 Etheostoma spectabile | reverse complement strand
CTCTCTCCCTTTTCTGTCACATCTCTCTACCCACTCATTTTTCCACCCATCACTCTGCAGCCCTGTTAGAAATCTTCACCTGACTTCCAGGTGTACTACCCCCCTTTCTTTGACTTCTCCCAGGGAAAATCCAGGAGCTGCACAAGTGAGACTCAACTCAATTTTACTCTTCTCCCTTCGTCTAAAGTTCCAGCCTTCCCCTCCTCATCTGCAACCACTTCAACTCCCCTGTCCTGCTCCTTCTTCCACCTCTTTGCCCTGCTAAATCTAAGATCCCCTTGAAACTGCCTCACAGACCCTTTACTCCTCTTAACGTTTTTTACAACCCCTACACAACACTTTCCTCCAGCTCCTCAGCACTCTTTCCATCCTTCCCTGTTTGCCTCCCCCTGTCTTTTACACTGCTCGCCTTCCCAGTACTGATCCCAGGGTTAGAGTTGGAGTTGGTGGTGTTGTAAGCGTGGATGTATCCCTGTTGAAACTGGCAGCGTGCCCCGAAGCCCCCCCCGCTTTCCTCATCGCTGGTCGAAGACGTTGTGCTTGTCGTCGAGGCGCACTGCACTAGCATTCCATGGAGAGACTGGCTCCTCCTCGTCCAGATCACACTCAGTCGCTTGGCGTAATTGACAGCACCATAGCGCTTGGCTACCGTCGTGGCAGCATCGGTCGCCAGGGCAACAGAGGAGCCCATATCCAGAGAGTGCCGCCGTTTGCTAACGGCCCCGCAGACAGGGCTTAGAGGGGATAGAGGGCTCTGATAGGCCTGTGAGGAGTTCCATTTGTCCCTGCTTTGGGGACTGATTCTCCAGTCACACAGCTCGGAGTCTCTCAGGGGGGCAGCCAGAGAGAAACTGGCACGATTGGTAAGTTCTCGCTCCAGACGGGGTTTTGGGCGGTCCCTGGACTGTGACTGACGGGGCAGGGTGGATGAAGGGGAGTAGTAAAGGGGAGTTCTATCACTTTCAGGGGTGTATGGTGGCGCCTTGTCCAGCTTCCTTTGCCTCACCACCAATGCCATCTCACCTACTGCCCCTGTCGTCATGGAAACCACACCCCCAGCTGAAAGAAAATGCTCCAGGTTGACTTTAGGTTTGGGCCTGGGCTTTGGAGGGAGTTTTGGAGCAGAGTCTTCCTTCACATTCTCCTTGTCCTTCTCCTTGTCCGTGTCCCCTCCTCTTTTTGACGGCAGGCCGTTGGGCAGGACCACCATCATCATGTCCCCGGAACCATTTGATTGGTAGCACCCGCCACTGTTTCCCCCTTTGTCCTCGCCCCCTCCACCTCCACCCTGACAGCAGGCCCCCCCTCCTGCTTCCGTGTTGCCGCTGTGACATATCATGTGGTCGCCGTGATTGCAAACGCGGTGGCGAACCATGAGCGCCACCGTGAACACGAGCAGGGTGACGACAACCACGCCTCCAACCAATATGGTCAGAGTACCTCCCAGGAAATGGGCTTGCAGAGAGCGGCATGCTGGGTAAACATCCTTGGTGGAGAACGTGGCGCAGCCCAGCACTTTAGTGGCCGCTAATGATGTGATAGTGTCATCGAAAATGGCCAGCACACACAGGTTATAGTCCACACCGGAAACCAAGTTCTTCAAGAGGAAACGGTCACTGGTCGGGGGCAGAATTCTAAAGAGGGATAAAGGAGGAGAAACAAAAGTAGAGGTCAGTTGAATAAACAAGCCTGCTGTGTAGTGAAATGTGAAATATCCACAGTAAGTCAAAGCCCAGGCTGAATATTCGGACCACAGTGGGGCTAAGGAGAAAGGGTTGACTATTGGAAGGGAGGGGTGAAAGGATGGCTGCATATAGTGCAGGAGGGGGAGAGAGGGAAAATGAGGCTATTGATGGAGAGCGCGCCCAGGGAAAATGAAAAGAGAACTCTGTCTGCTCATTTGGAGTGCGGGGTTGTGTGTATGTGCGCGTGCTTAAATCCCTGCGAGGGGCAAACGTAAAGCCATTTTGTGGGACCTCACATTAAGAAAAAAAGAGAGGCCATTTTAGGTTTAACGGTCAGGGCTAGGCTTTACCATGGACCTGGGACACTTTGTGGTTTTGATTAGAGTTTATAGGAAATTAATGTGTCGATGTATTGTAATCACAAGTGAGTGTGTTTTGCTTTATTTTGACTGCAGATGTGGTAATGAGTGAGTGGTTGCGTGGGATCATAAAGAGAGGTTTGAATGCGTCCTCATTTTAAGTGTTTCAAGCAGCCGTTCAAACTAACAAACGGGGGGGAGGTGAACAATAGAGAGACAGGGAGGTGGGGGGGAACGATTAAGAGAGGTGGTGATGAGGGTGGAGGGGCACTGGCTTTTTACATAACCTGTATATGCTCTTCTGTGTGCTCATGTTTGTATTTGGGACATACTAGAATAAAACTCTGTATTTTCACGTCAGTGGGTTTGTGTATGTGACATGCGGGGGTAAAGTGTGTGTGTGGGAGACTGTAGCACTGCTTAAGTGTCTGTCGCTGATGGGTAGGACTTTGCCCTCTGCTGTCCAACCCTCTTGTGTGGGCAAGTTTGTGAATTTTTTAGTTGCTACCATGACTATTTTGCCAGTGATTTCTTTGTTTCTTTCCTCTGCTTTCTTGTTGTTGTTCTGATTCCCTCTCTCTCCTCTTCCTTTATCACTACATCAAAGGGCTTTTTTGTATCCAGTGTCGCTAACCATTCCAGCTCCCTTCAGTCTAGAAATGCCATCTAGTGTGACTCAGCCTCCGGGGGGGGGGGGGGGGGGGGGGGGGGGGGGGGGGGGCACCACCACTGACGGACCCTGCTCTTAGTCTGTACGTGCATTCAGAATGAAGAGGCCGAGCGAGCACGCCACAACTTCACCAGCTTGTGTTCTTCTTCCGTTTTAAATTGGCTGTAATTTGGCTGCTGTTACTAATAGAAGTGAAATCAGTCTGACAATTCGCACAAACATATTTCTAGCAGTGTTAAAGAAATTATGGGATTAGGTGTCCTAAATAATGCTAAAAGAAGCTGCCCACTCACAGCAAATCACGGGGCTTTGGGTTACGCTTCGATTATTGAGCACTGATTTTCACAGGCCTCTCAAGGCTTCAAAGTGAACAAAACATTTCTGAACAAATGCCCAGAATATCAACTATTGCACAGGTATAATTTAGGGTTTAGGATTTTATTTTATTTTTTCTTTGAACAGGGTGTTGCAAACTCGGTTACGCTGCCTTAGCAAATTTCCTGGAGTGATTTGAAAAGCAAGCTCTGGCACAGAAATGCCTTTTTAGCAGAAGCTCACATTAAACACTATGTTTTCATGACCAAACAGCTTCCCTGGATTCATTTCCCAGAATATTAGTCATCTCTTTGTTTTCAAAGAGCAAACACTGACATAAAAAAAACCTGCCTCGTTGGATCACAGCAGACTCAAGAGTACAAAAATGAAACACAAACTGCTGGATACGCTGGTATCTATTCTTATTCTTGAAATAGTTGGATAGGTTTCAGAATCTCCTTTCATTTGCCTGTGTAAAGTCCAGTAGTACTCAGACAGTTGGTGCGCAATTAGATTTCCCGCATGAAATATGCAAGAATCAGCAATTGTAATGCTACCTCTGTTTCTGCATTAAAGGCCTTGGTCATATCATAAGCTTATGAAAGGGCCTGAGAAATATGACAGAGGCGTCAGTTGATCCAGAGCCTGTATGTGTCTGTGTATAATTAATAGAGCCTGTGAGGCGGAGGGACGGTTGCTGGAACAAAGGTTACATTTAAATGGGTTCTGGTTCCTCATGTGCTTTTCTTTCCCCCTATTTACCCATGTCTCCCGGTGTCCCACTTGGATTAATATTAACTGCTACAAACTTTATTGGATTCATTGCCAAAAAAAAAAAAGTATTTGCAAAGTCTCGAACAAGCAATATCTGTGCTGATTCCCTTTCGTCTTCCGGATATATGCTTGCATTATGAATTATACTGCACCAAATGTATAAATGTGGATTAACATAAAGCAACTGAATCCCTTTTGCAGTCCATACTATGTACTGTATGATACACTGGTGCACAGCATCAAACGATTCAGTTGGTTCCACATTGTGTGACTGTGACTCACTCACACACACACACACACACACACACACACACACACACACACACACACACACACACACACACACACACACACAACTTGATGGAAGCCTTGAGTTGTTTTTTTCCCCAATCCTACCATTCAATCCCCTTTCATTCACTCTATCCGCTGTCCTTCACTCTATCGTTCCTTTCAGCTCTTATTCGACCCTCCCTCCCTTAATATATCCTGCTTATTCCTTTTCCATCATCAATCATAAACAGATTTCCTTCTTTTTGCTGATGAGTAGCTCGCCCTTATCTCTCTGCATCCTCTGCCTTTTCATTGCTTTGTAGTCGGCCATCATGTCTCTGCCCATCCCTGAATCTGCAGTGGTGCACCTTTCTGACTTATAGTTTTAGTTGTGTTCGTTCCCTCTGTGCCTCCGCTCCTTTGACTCACTCTGTGTGTTGTCCTTCGCTGTATTTCTGCAGCCAATCAGCTGTGCTCGCTGCAAATCCTACTGCTATTATCACAGGCATCCTAGGTCTCTCCTCTTCTCTGCTCCTCCTTTCTTCATCCCCGTCACCTCTACATTTGCCTTCATCTTATGTTTCTCGTCCTCCCTCTCTTCCTCTCCATATATCACCACTCTTCTCCTCCACCCCTCCACCAGCTCTCCCTCTTTACTATGAAATAGTGAATCAACTCTATACTTGTTTTTGCAAAAGAAATAGGCAAGCAAATGCACTGAAATATACATGGAGGACCTGGAAGCATACACAAATGCATGCATCTTTTATATGCTGATTCGTTTGCACACTGCATTATGCAAACATATATATATATATATATATATTCTTTAAGATAATTTTTTTGGCGGCTTTGGCCTTTATTTGATAGGGACAGTGGATAGACAAGAAAGGTGGGAAAGCATGCAGCAGAGGGCCGCGGGTCGGACTCAACCCCAGGCCGCTGCAAGGGACTCATCCTACATGGGGCGCACGCTCTTACTGGGTGAGCCAGAGGTCGCCCCGCTTTATGCATCTTTAACCATATTTACATCCCGTTTGTCACACGTGCATGCCAATGTGCAGCTCTGTGCTGTGCATTACTTATCTCCATCCTCAGTGCTCTTGAGACTAATGTATGTTCATGAATATCAAGTGCACCATCACAACTTGGACTACGGCTCTGATTTGAGATGGATTGAATGGTTGAAGAGGCAGGGGTGTGGTTGTCATCACCATCCCTGTATTTGCAGACACATGGCGTTGTCTCTGTGATTCTAATTATGGTTAAACCATGCAAAGGCACGCATATACGCACAGATGCAGAGAGAAAGTGAAAAGAGACAAGGGAGTGCTTTGTTCACGCTGGTGACACAGAAACGGGTACTTATTAGCACCCGAGAGACAGAGAGAGAGAGAGAGAGGGGGAGACACAGGGAAAGGAAAAGAGTGACAGCAAGGGGATAAAGGAGTGGTGGAATCCTGTCTCTTTTTCTTTTTTCTTCATCTTTCCCTTTCCCCTCTTGTTTCCCCCCTTGTTTTTCTTGCTGCTTCATTTCTTCTTTATATCTGTGTTACCAAGGCTGGTGGTCTGACACAGACGAGACTGGGCACCGAGAGCAAGAGAGAGAGAGAGAGAGAGAGAGAGAGGAGACAGATAGAAAGAAGAGGAGGAACAACAAAGCAATTATCTCCTCTTCTGGCTGACATATATACTGCGCTCGTTTCTTTTTTTCCCTCATGTCATGTCATGTCATTTGTTCGTTTACCTTTTCTTACATTTTTTGGTCTTGATTCGTTGGACTGTTTACTGTCTCCCTCAATGATGTCTGATCTCTTCTTCTGTTCTCCTTGATCTGTCTTTCTGTCAATCCCCCCCCAACCCCTCATCCACCCAAATACCCACCCTTTGGATTTAGTTTCATCCCTCCGTCTGTCTTTTTGCTTTCCTTAGTCTATCCTTCTCACTCTGCTCTCCCTCATTTGGCCTTATTTACCTTCCCTTCCATTATTCCCGCTCCTTTTTTTAATGACCTCGTTGTTCTCCACAACGTGCCAGTATTTGTCTTTCTCCATCATGTATACCTCGTTTCCCTCGTGTGATTTTAGCCACATAATCAAAGGAAGTATGAATCTCACTGGCTCGCTCTCCTCCTTCCTCTGACCCTACAGAATAATAGAAGTTGACATATGTATTGAGTGCTGACCCTTTCTCTTTCCTTGCCTCCCTCTGCCTCTGATGCGGGTTGACACATGTATTGACACAGTAGTTTGACACTTAATTACATCTTCCCCTGGGGTACTACTCTTAACCCCATTCTGTCCATCCCTTATCCACCCCTCCATCCTTATTCCTGTCTTAGCCCTTGTTTCTCCATCTTGTGCCGCTGCGTGCCTTCCCTGCTGCCCCACAGTTACCTCTCTCCTTACATCCTTATCTATCCCTGCCTCAGCAGATGCACTCATATTGGTTCTTGTATGATTTATTGTATTGGCTACCAGGCGCATACAGGCCTAAAATAGGATGCTTATTATTAGTTTACTCAGCAATATCATATTGTACAATACAGCAAGCCATAACCAACATGACAGACATTCAAAGCATCTCTGCATGTCAGATTTTTCCAGTGGAGGAAACTAGTTGATTTTCCAAATAGTTTGGTGCAGCAAGCAAATATCCTTTTTAAATATATCAACCAGCTCTGTTCTCTGTTTGAAATATTAGTCAAATATGCTATATAATTAGCAGTAGCAAATGAGTGGTATTGTCATACACTTAATTTCCAGGATGTATTTCTTTAATCATTTGATTTCTCATTAACAATGCTCTCATCTGTCTATGTCTCAACATGCTCCTTTCCTATGCTTGTCAAACTGTGCGTCACTTTTGAGACTTTTTCTTTCATTATTCTCATTATTTCTTTAACTCTGCATGATTTCCCTCTCAAACCCTCCTCTCTCTTTCCCTGTGATCATTACTGTTCTCATTAAATTGTGTGTGAAACTTGGCACTTTGAGTACCCACGCAGCAGGAAGGTTGGTCCTGTGGTGACTGAGAGGAAATTTTGAAGATTGTCAAAGCTCTTCAATCCTGCCTACAGACTTAGAAGAGCTCTGAATGTAATGGGAAACGTTTGGCTCCGGCATGTACAAAAGTATAAATACCCCCACTGATGTACCTAATCCCTACCCAAGACATCCACAAGCTATTGAAGACTTCTATTCCAACAGATTGCCAATGTTAAAAAAAAGATCAATGGCACAAGAGAAAGCAACAAAGAGATTGAAAAATGTATGTACACATTGTATAAATACAGAGGATGGACCTAATGACACATCTACTTTGCATTATGACACAGTTCCTATAAGACCTCCAACTACACATATTGATGTAAAGCTTTGGGTGGTATAACCTATGTCTATCTATCCTTCATACATATATATATATATATATATATCTCACCGCCGTACAGAGGTCCTGACAGCTCGTTTCAAGGCTCCTTTTCTGAATACGAGCAGTGTGCATTCCTCTGGGATTAAGCGTTTTCATACTTTTACAGTATTTATATAGCACCTCGGCATGCTTTAGATTAAAGAAACATGGGAATCTCACTCACCCCATGGGTGTTCTCTGGTGGTTTACAGCTGAACTCTGCTCAGCTCACCCATGCACACATGACCATGTAAAGGACACATTGTTGCTCAAACCTGGAAATCTCGCTGTAAAGAAACTAAATTTACTAACAGATGGTTGTAGAGGTCGCTTCCAAATGCTGCCTCATTAACATGATGGGACATTCTTTCTCCTTCAGGTAGGTTATACCCATGCATGGGCAAAGAATACATGCACGTTTGGTAATTGCTTGCATTCAACTTGTAACCTCCGTAAATCCTTGGTTGTTGTATTGCCAGGCTTTTCAGAATATCTGAATCAGATCTTGCACCAGAGGATCAAGGGCATTTTCCTGCGATCAAATCAAAGTATTGCACTGTAACGCCGTGGCAAAGCTCCAGGAAAGGAGGCTCAGCTGACAGTGTCAGGGGAGCTGAGGGTGACAGGGTGAGCGGTGCCCGGCCGATGCCACATGGACGGCATCCCACCTGGCACTGTCACGGATGACATCAGAATTAGACAAGCCATGCTAAAATGGAGGCTGGTGTTGTCCAGCATGCCACTGACCTTTTTAAAGATGACTACATCTGGCAGCCATACAATGTGCTCTACTGTCTCGTGATCTATGCATACAGCATACTGTATACATCTATTTAGCTCACTTTTTGTTTTCTATAGGTCATTCTCACATTCTCTCTGTTTTCCTCTTTTCTGGCTATCTGCCTCCCCTTTCCTCAGTTCAAATCAGCTGGGCTTGTGTGTTTCTTCAACCTGTTAAAGCACACACAGCAGCAGCAGCAACAAAATATCAACAGAAATCTCTATGATAGCGCGAAATCTCACTCATCCATTCTCAGTCTGCCAGACTCCCTTTGGCGGACTCCTCTTTTCTCAGTCTCACTGGCTGGTGTGATATTGCGGTTAGCTCGGCAACATTGATAGCATGATAGCATCTATAGAAGAAATCACTGGCTGCATTGTGGTGCGCTTCCCTTCAAATCCGGCCCCCCCAGTTCCATTTCCCCTGGATCTGTCCTCCGTGACTGAATTCCTCAGACTTCTCGTCTCCTCTTTCAATCCTTTTCTTCTCGTTTCCAATTCAGTTCAGAGTTTGTATCTCAGTTCCACCTTTAAGATAGCCGTGACTTTTGAGACTCGGATCCCTCCCCTCTGTTTTGTTTAGTCTAACTCCAGATCCCTTTCTCCCTGCTTGCTGAATGTCAGCATCTCTCCTGTGACGCTGGTTGCCTTGGCTCAGGCTTTCACACTTATCTCTCCTCTGTTTTGCTTCTGTGTGATACTCTTTGTGTCTCATATTTTCTTGTCTCATGTGGCTGCCGAGCCCTCACCTCTACTCTCTTATTATTTTAAAGTTTGTTTCCTTTTTGTTTGGAGAGCTAAATTCAGCCTGTGCAACTGGGGTGTAAAGTAATATCAAACCGCTGTACAATTGAATGCAATCCAATAATATATCTATACTAATACTTAATCATCATTCTGTTTTTGTTGCACATTTTACTCGTGGCACGCTGTAGGGGAGGCAACCCCTGTTTGTCTCTATGTATTTATAGATGCATCATATGCCATATGCAGTGGTTTGAGACACCTTTCCTCCATGGTAAGTAGCAAGAGAGCTCTCCTAATAGAGTATTTTCCGTAGAGGAGTTAAGGCAGCTGATCAGCGAGGGAGTTAAGATCTCATTCAGTTCGTTCAATTCAATCATGTAATTAGTTCTCCGTTTGTAATTGCCACAAATGTGTCATGGGACCGACAGAATCTGCACTCGTCTGTTTTGATATGGCGTTTCAGTTTGACACCTCTTCCCCTCTTGGCTACAGGGCTTTCACCACACCTCATTTCTTTTTCTTTTATCCCAAATATCTGTGCTCCTTTCTCTTTCGCTACATTGATCCTCCCAACTACCACTCTTGCCCTCTGTCTGCACTCTTTCTTCTCTTTTCCATCCCCAGGTGTATTTCAGTTGTGTACACACTTCTCTCTCTGTTCCAGTGATGGATTTAAATACCTTCCCTCCCTCGCCCTAGCCTTGCTTCATTGCTCCTTCCTCAAGGACCATTTGGCCCCGCCCCTCTCTCTTTTCCCCCTTACTGTCTGTCATACTCCCTCCTTCCACCCATCCTTCTTTCATCTCAGTCTCTCCCAAGGTGATTTGGGTAGAGCCTATCTCCTATCTTTGCCTCCTCCCTCAATCCCTTTTCTCCTCCTCCTCTTCCTAAAAATCTCTGAGGCCTCATTCCCATCTTAAAATTCACCCGTTCTTCCATTTTGACTCTTTTTCCATCCATCATTTAAACTATTAGTTCCTCCTCCACGTCTGTCATTTTTCCATTCACCCTTGGCAGCCATCTTCTTTACTTTGCTTCAATCCTTGTCATTATACCTGCACACAGTTTTTCATATTTCCAATCATCTTTCCATCTGTCCATCTTCCCTGTCTTCTTCCTGTCATACGCTTAGCTTCCCTCACCCCTAATTGACACCACTTACAGCTTAATGCCATCTTATCGGAGGGGAGCCACATTCGGACGCTACATTGCTGCTCAGTAAAAACCAACAAAACATAATGCCATGATGGCAGTCCCTCTCCAACCTTTGTTCCCCTTCTCTTATTCCATCTTTTACGGAAGCAACAAGCCCATCACATAAATGTTTCATCGGCCTATGCTTGTAAACACAGAGGCAGTCAACTTTGACTTAATGCCCACATAATTCATGTGCTTTGCATTCGTAATGTACATGTAAGTACACCAAGCGGCTAAAACCCAAGCCACACTGTTACATTTTGAAAGGAAGGACTTTAAGAATCCATCTATCTCGGGCTTACTTAGCTTAAACTTCTTCTTCCTTGTTCTCTTTTTGGCTGTAACCAAGTGTCTACAGTAATACTCCTTTTCTTTTTGCTTGACCCACAGCTCCTGTATACACAAGATTGGCAGCTTTGCAAACTCGGTTTTACCTCATTTAGTTTCTTTCCTTCTAAAATGTAACCTAAACGTATAAAGCAGGATGTGACAGTCTCCTAAATAATTTCTGATAACAAGAACGACATCTCAGCCCTTAACCTAAAATCTGGTCTTCATAAATGTTTGATTGTTTTTCCTCCTCTGAGAGCATGTTGAGTAAACACGGATGGTGAAGTGTGAAGGGATCTCATTTTAAATTCAAAATGACATGGCTTACTGAAGGTAAAACTGTTGCTTCAAATTGAAAATGACATAGCCCATCAAGATCCTGTGTTATGTTACCAGACGTGTCCATTAGTACTGGCACATTCTACTTTTACTCACTAAATGTTGCTGTAGACATACCTTGCATTCAGAGTCAGCCACTATTTACTTGCCTCTAGATGTTGTCATGTTCTAGGGCACTCTGTCACAAATTTTAGAAAGCTACCCGCCCTCAAAATCACCTTTATTCCCCAATGTTCATGCACTTGTCCTCCTCTGTGCACTGACTGACTATCCACCTGTTGGGCATTAGTGTCATACAGTGAGGGAGATAAATTATTAACTTCCTTCGCTCCTCTATCCCTTCATCTGTCTCCCCACTCATCCTTCCCTTGAGCTATCCACCTGTCCGTGTACAAGGTGAACAGTTGCAGTACTGAAGTGTCCCGCTGTAATGGATAAATATTTAAGGAGTTGTACATGAAAACAGGAATGCCACCTTTTTTGAGGCAGGAAATAAAATACCTGTGTTTGCATATAAAGGAGAAGGTAAAAGATACCTATTGGTAAGCATCCGAGCTACTGGAACTGTTGCATAGTGAGTAATGTGTATTTCACAGCTAAAGTTGAACTTACCTGTAGATGAGGGTCTCGTCGGCGGTGCAGTTGTACTGTATCTGATACATCCAGACTACGTAAGCAGCAGACAAACGCCCCATATCCCATCGGACCTGAGCTGAGGTTGAAGTAACCCCTTGTACTCCGACCATCCTTTCTTCGTCCTCCACGTCGTCCTCCATGCTCCCCCCGTCGGCCCTTTCCCCTTCTGAGGCCCTGTTACTGTCGCCCTCCTCGTCCTCACCCCCTCTCCCGTCCTCCGCCTCCCCTCCACGTCCTGCGCCGTTGTTAATCCCTCCGTTTTTCCCTGTGCTGATATCCGAGGAGCCCGGATCGGTCCGTAAAATCCCACTGGTCACGTTCCTGTTGTTTTTGGTGTTCACGTTGTTATTCCCTGTGTTTGCCCCTGTGTTTGCCCCTGCTCCGCCCCGGTGAGGCAGGGGGATTATTTTCAGGTCCACGGTGGCAGTTGCTTCGCCCGCTGCGTTTATTGCGATACATGTATATTCCCCGTCGTCCCGGACAACTGTTACCAACATATCCAAGGTCCCATTGCTGAAGGAGCTGGTCCGGGAGGAATTTGCAATGATGCGGTCGTCTGGTGAAACCCAGTGGACTACTGGCTCTGGGTCGCCGATGGAACGGCATTTTAGCGTGGCTCGCTGGCCCTCCAGCACCCACAGCTTGTGAGTGTGACGGGTGATGAGAGGTGGTTCACAGGTGAACTCCTCCTCCGGAATCGACCAGAAATATCTGAGAGGGATGAGGCCAGAAAGAGAGAGAGGAAGAGGAATTACATTTTTAGTACAGGAATATGTCTTCTTTTATCCCTGGGGGGGTTGGCAGATTAATGTAGTACATTAACCTAAAGATCTATCTGCAGAAAACTAGAGTAAGCAAAGCGTAGTTCATGGCGACAGCGATGACCGATGACAACAACAGATGCTCCATCCTTTGTTTTCCCTCCATACTGTTGACTACAGGGTTAGACTGGAAGATTCTAGCAGAGAGATGCAGGGAGGAGGACATGTGTGAGGTAACAGAATAAGGACTTGCAGTAATAACACATCATTGTGTAGTCCTTAAGGCCTACCTGTCCTGTGAGTTATTGCTCCAGTTCTATTCTCGCACACATGACAACCCAATTAAGATATCATTAAATGCGAGGCCTTTAATTAGATGAGGGCTAAAACGGGACCGAGGCAAGGCTTGTAGGACAGATTGGCCTTGAGACCAGGCTGGGAAACACTGATGTAAGATCTGCAGTTAGGCTCCACACACATCTGTAGCTCTTATTGTGCTTCCCCTGACATTGAGGAATGCTTCAGTGAGTAGAAGGATTAAGATTAAGATAAGCTGATGATGATCTTTACCTTCCAGCCAGGTGTGGAGGTGTGGCACATGTCTCCATGTCGTCCCCACGGATAAGCCGACGTAACCAAAGCAGTTCACAGTTGCAGTGCAGAGGATTCCCACCGAAATTTAAGCTTATGACAGCGTTGTAGGGGGTGGGGCTTATTGCACCTGTCTGGGACCTGAAGATGAGAGAGGAAGGGGACATCACTTTACATAGTCAATGTTGGACTAACTATAAAGGTACCTCACGCTTTCCAATTGTTAATGTAAGAATGTTAATCAGTGAGCGTGAGCAGGTATCATTGTCCCCTCGCTTTGTAAAACAGCAGCACCGTCCTTCCTTGTGTCTCTCCAGGTTGGGTTTTATTGCTATGGAACTGTTGAGCATTTAAAGGATGACGTTGAGGAACCAAGCTCATTTTGTCACAAAGTGAGGTCTCGGCATCGGCAGGTTAACACCTGCTGCTCAAAATGAGAAAAAGAAGTCATTTTGAAAATGGTGCACAGCAGGTGATTCAAACCTACCCAGCAGCAAAACATACAAGTAGTGCAGCTATAAGCATCTTGCATCTGGCCTGTGCAACTTAAAATTAGAATAAATTTGCAGATAACAAGGATGAAAACAGGACTTTGTTCAGCTTACTTCCTAAGCACGTTCCTGGAGGGTGGTAATACACTACCACTGCAATAGTTTAATAGCTTTAATGTCTGTATCATTATCTTAGCAAAGGAGCAGTGTTGGCGAATGGACAGTCTGGTTGAAGCAGTGGGAGAGAAACATCTGCATACAGAGGTGTTTAGATATGTACAGTACATGGAGGAGAAAAGGAAGTAGAAAGAGTGGCAGTGGAAGTCTACATTCAGAGATTTAAAGTGCTGGTGGGGACATTTAAATGACGGTGTCTCTGTCTCTGGACTCTCCAGGGGACCATGGGCGTGGCCTGGAAGTCAGATGAGGAAGTGATCTGAACTCAGGAATAAGAGAAGTAGGAAGCCGCTGTCAGGACTCAGCTTTACATGTGAATGCATAACGCTGTGTGCAGGAAAGGTGATAGAAGTAGAATTGAAAAAAGCAGATTACAGCTCTGGGTAACACTTTCTAATAACCATCATTAAATGGTAAATTGATGTTACTTAAACTCAAGTTATTTTACTGTTCACAAATTATGAATTGATTATTGGTAAGTTTACTTATTAGTCACACCATAATTTGTTTTATCAAATTTTATATTTGTTAATGATTACCAAATGGTTTGTAAACATTTAAGAAACTGTTTGGGAACCGTTCAACATTTGGATGATATAAATTTGAAAGTGATGATTATAATTCCTTGTTAATAATAGTAAACACTTTACTGTAAAGCAACTACAAACATATATATATATAAACAGAATAGCCATAATCAGTGCTCAAATAATGATCTCTTTTATAGCTTGGGCCAAATTAATTCAGGTTACTTGAAGCTTTATAAACCACTTATTAATCATAAACTAATTATTATAAGCATTAGTTGCTTATAACTAAATAATAGCATCTGAATAGTGTTTGCCAATCGTTAATTGTTTTAAAAACCTCTATAAATTATTTCATTTTAAAAACAAATGATTTTATATTACACTGAACTAATGACAAAATAACATACATTATAACGTTACTAATAATTAGTATAGTATGATTAAATAAATTCAGTTTCACAGTAAAAGAAAAAACAACCTTTTAATTGACCATTTATTAATAATAAAAACGTGCTCCCCACCTGAGTGTGGTTCATCACACAGCGCTGGGCTGGGCTTTGAACATTCAACATATCCACTCGGCAATTAGTAACGAAGAGCGCACAACCCCGAGCAGTTTGCTTTAAATCTCATCTGTGCTGAGCGCACGCTGCCCGAGGTGGTGTCACAGCTGGATCTGCTTATTTCGGAGTTAGCCTGAGCTTATTTGCCACCTCTACAATGAGTGTGATTTTCTCTTCTTTACCTCGGTCATTACTTTCCATGAATCCATTTCCAAAGTTGAAAATGTATGACTTGCCAGTAAGTGGGCACTAGAGACCTTTAGGGCCTCGTTAATTCACCTCGCAGCAATGTGCCCCTGGGGCTGTCTTTGACACACACGGCGTGGAACAAGCCACTGGCTTATTTTCATAAAACGAAACTCTAAAGGGAAATACAATGAGGACACAGGGTATGGTTTCCTCACATGTTCCAGTCCGTGGACTGGTAAGAGTGACCGGATTTTTACGGATGATTAGACGGCAAAATATATAGTGAAGGGAAATTTGACAGAATGGCTGTACACCAGCATTGTCACCCTGTGTTACTAGCACTTCTGTGGCAAAGCACTTCTATAAAAAAAAACCTGGTGGCTCTGAAGTGTCGTGTGCCACCGACTATTTCCACTAAACCACATCTCAGAGAAACATAGAAGAAGCTTAAGAGCTACAGTACCTTGCAAACAGGGCATCAGGAGGTAGGGTCCGGAGCCTGTTGGACGTCATATCCAGCCTTGCAAGCTTGTACAGCTCTCCAAAGACACCTTCCGCTATGTGGTCTATCAGGTTGTGATCCAGGTTGAGAGTGTGCAGACTGGCCATGTTCTGAATGGACTCCCATGGCACCCTGTAGCAACAACATAAAGAAATATTTAGAGTAATAATGTGACTTTGTTCCATGATTGGCGATGTATTCTTGTTTAAGAGTAGATCAATTAGCAAATATTGCTTCAAAGTAGTGGTAGCTGTGAAGACAGGTCTGCCACTGATGGTTGGGGTCCCTTGTGGGTCACATTGACTCTATTAGATAATCAACCTGATTAAAAAAAAAAAA
>NW_022605599.1:616128-633292 GCF_008692095.1 Etheostoma spectabile | reverse complement strand
AAAAAAAAAAAAGAGTGCTGCTACTAGATCAGTCAAAGCTCACTCTTTGTATTCCGAGCACATTTTGAAGTTACTCTGCGGAAAATGGGAAGAAGCAAAGACTGATTACTGGTGACATCAGTGACAGACTTCAACAACAGATGCTTATTTTCCTTCTCAATCCTTCTCTTTTCTGGGTTTCAGCAGTCCCATCTGTGACCCATTGCTGTAGTCATTTAGCATTCCGTTTGTGCGGGAACTGTGTTGGTCAAATTAGAGAGTCAAAACGGAGGACTGAGAACCAGCAAAATAGACTTAGGTTTTAAGTCAGGGTCATACACTGTTGTTGTCATCTTGTGTCCTGTCTTTGTTGACTTCAGGGCAGTGTGTGTGTCTGTAGAGGACACTGTAGCATTCTCAGTGCTGAGCACATGGAGAACCTGCTCAATATCCCACATTATTAAGTTGATTTCAAAGATAATTTGGGGAGAATATACTGCATAGTGTAATTTAAGTTTAATCACTTCAAGGGGAGATGGAAAGTTGCAAAATTATTGTAGGCTACAACAAAGCACCTTGTAACATTAAGAAAAGTGCCATCAAATTTAAGTTCATTAGTTTATAATAAAGGCAGATGGTCACTGTCTTTTTCTATAAAGTACAATGTCTCTGGACAACAGGCACGTGTTGAGAAAGACGTATTAGACTTAATGATTTATTAAATCAAGTTTGTGGGGTAGACTACAGAGAGAAAAAGCAGTATCAACAAATCTAAGCTGTAGGAGACACCAAGCGCTCAGACGTTTCCTTCACTATTAAATTGCACAGATCATGTTCTCATGTGACATGATCTGTTTCCAGTTTTGAGCATTTTTAACCTTTTCAACCTTCAACAAATCTGATTTCAGTCTGTAAAGACCCCTCCCAGTAAGCCGCATCAAAAGGCAATCCGCAGTTGTGTGTCATTAAAACTCTTTAAACTTTTAGATTGGCTGGGTGTAGCTTGGAGAGAGGCCAGAGAGCTCCTGTCGACGAGACAAATGAAACATCTTAATCAGAACTGACGGCCAAAAGCTGCTGAATTCATCACCGCTGTGGGACACTATGAAGAGCAGAATAGGCAGTTGATAGAGAATAAGACTTATAATTTCGTCCTGAGGGATACCTAGTGATGCTGTCCCCATTGTCCTAGATAGACACGAGTGGAATACTACAACGTGCGCTGAAGCAAGAACCGGATTCAATAGAAATAGCAATACACACTCCCACTGAGGGAAGTGAGCTCAGGCATGTCCTCATCACATCTTAAACAAAGTCGAAGTCAAAGAAAATTGGAACCTCATCAAAATTGATTCACTTTGGATTTCCTGAGCTTCTAGTCCTCAGCAGTTTGAGTTGGTTCCCCTTCAGTGTGTTTGCTGACTCTTGCGCGATTGCACGAGGCGTTTCCACCGTGCCTTGAGGTTTTGGGAGCTGAGCTGTGCGTCTGCAAGCATGCGCCTGAGACCTCGGCCTGAGCACAGTTTTACAGTTTCCACTTAACAAAGCACAACAGTGCATTCTCTTTAGGCACAATTTATGTGGATGATTACAACAGAAGCAAAAGCTTACCTCCTGAGGTTGTTGTAGGACATGTCGAGGTCTTCCAGTGTGAGCAAGAAGTCGTCAAAGGCCTGGACAGAGACTTTGACCAGCTGGTTGTTGTTGACGATCAGGTGTTGCAGATTGACCAAACCTGCGAGGTCTCTGGGTCCGAGTGTTGTCAAGCGATTACCTACACACACAAACAGCAATAATACCACATAGAGGTTTTGTGAGCTTGAGTCATCTATTTTACTAAATGGTTGTATCCAAGTAGTTTTAAGTCAGCGGGATTGTAGTTCTCTCAGAATAGGCTTACCGTCCAGATGCAGCGAGCGCAAACTCTCCAGGTCACCAAATGTCATTGGTCGGATCAGGTGGATGGTATTCCTCGACAGAGTCAAATCAACCAATCCGGTCATGTTGACAAAGTCAATCCCGCCCACTTCCGTGATGAAGTTGTCAGCCAGTCGCAGCTCCACGGTGCGGCGGTCAACGTGCGGGGGGACAAACAGGAGGCCCTTGTCGGCGCAGAGCGTGCTGAGCGACTCCGAAAGGTTTCGACACACGCAGTGGAAGGGACAGGCCGAGACCATGCCCCACGTCTCCCCTGCTCCAATCAGAGAAGGCAGCAGGCAGCATGTGACCAGAGTCAGCCAGTGAAACGCCTGGAAAGGGGCCAAGTCGGGACGGGTTCTCTTGGTGGCCCTCGGGCATGCGCAGTGGACGAGATGGGATGAGGAGGGCAAAGACGAGACGAAGAGAGGGGGGAGAAGAGAAAGAGAGAGGATGGATGGAGGGAAGAGGGAGGGGAAGGTGGTTCCTTCTGCCCTTTGTTCAAGGTGGAGGTGTGCGTTGGGCAGGTGCTTTTGTCTGCGGGGATTGAAGGGTGGGGGGACAGGCATGGTAGAATGCCTGGCGATCCACAGACCTGGAGGGAGAATGGGGATGAAAAAAAGAGACATGGGTTTTAGGTTTCCTTTTCAGAGATTGTTTCATAAGAGATGTCTGTAGTGTGTCTTTGTGTCTGATTTCCTGTCTTCCACCTACTCTGACTAGACAGAGCTGGAACAAGAGCCTGTTCTACAAACACCATAGTTGTGTGGGTTAAGGCCTCCTCTTAAATGAGTACCACTCTGCACTAATGCCCACTTGGTGCTTTATAGCATAAAAACCCATATTGAAAGAATGAGAAAGCCCTGCAACAAATACTGTCTTGCTTTGGCTCTTACATAAACACTTGCAAGTACACACCACCCAGTGGACCTCTTCACCACTACAGCTTATTGCCTAGCAACAACATCCCAAAAGACTGAACACAGCCAGTCCCCATAGTAACAAGTTACCTAAAAACCTTTAAGAGCGGATTAGACAAGTGTTATATCATCGGACCCTATACTTAAGACTATGGGTCAGAGAATCAAATTGGATTCCCAGGCTATCAGGGAGCACCAATCCCAATGTAGGTCTCATACATGGGTCCCATCGTAATCTTACACACGCAGCAGATCTCCCAGTAAGCATACACTTTGTGCGCAGGCACCCCTAAATACACCTATGCAATGGTAGGGTATAGAGATGAGTCACTGCCACTGATTGGCATGCATAATTGTAGTCATAGCAACTGTAACCTAGATACGGAGAGAGGGACAGGGAGTGTTGATAACAGTCAGCCACGGTAACTTGGGAGAGGAGAATGAGACGGTTTGTCAGAGACATCGTTGGAGAGACACAGGTGTATTTTTATGTGGAGCAAATCTGGAAACCTGTGCAGTGGAGCAGAGCCTTGGGCCTGGTGATTATATAGTGATATATAATGTATGCAACCTAATACTTTGAGTAACGGTAAGACATAACCGTATATCATGCTGACCTTACAGGTTGACTTATATTGCTGGCTCAATATTTTCCATTAGGTGCTAGCTTTGCTCTTTCTGCGTGAAACTAGAAGAGGGTTGACCATTTAGCTCCGATACTGAAGCAGCACTCCTCCCTACTACACGGTTTGCTTTGGTCTCCTTCCAAAATGTGAGTCAGACTACAGCTTCAGTCGAGATTAAGAAACCTATTGCTTGAAACGATACATTTGTCTCCTCCTCCTAAATGTTTTCACTCTCAAAGCGAACAAGAAGGAAGGAAATAAGCTGTATCTGTCTCAGATGATGGGAATACATTACTTATGGATTACTTTAGGCTCCAATGAATGGTAACATCACTTCCTGCATGCATTTCCTTTTGGAGCAGGATCTTTGGGCAGAGCATGAAAGTGATGGGCTGTTGGTTAAGAAGAGAAATGCAGTTTGATTTGATATGACAGGCAGAACAACAAGTCTCTGCCCAGTCATACTGGAGGACCTTTAACAGGCTACAATGACGGAAGTTGTTGTTGTTGGTTTTTACTATTTAACTCCTAATGCTTGAGTGGCACTTGGTCACTCCAGGGAGCTGTAACGACTAACCCGGAACTTGGTACCCTTTTTAAACAAAACTTAAAAGTATAACTCTAACACACTTGCAATTTGAAACAGTACCACAGATAGTTATTTCCTTATGTCTGATGTCATCTGTTTCAAAAACTGGCTTGCAGCCAGAGAGAGTAGGCAGGGAGGTGCCAACGTCACCAAGCCTTCAGTGACAGCCAGTCCCCAGGGCAGTCAACGTTGGAAGTCAACTGCTCCTGAACTCCCGTGGAGGCACGCATACTAAAATCCCAAAACGCCTTGAAAAAGTGAAATGGCGCTCTGCTGCAGTCCTATAAAGCCCTTACGTCGGGGGGTTGGAGGAGCGAGGCGCTTCAGTCCAGGCTCGACCAGCTTACCCAGGCGCTTCGCTAATGCTCGCTCCTCAGACAGCTTACATTACACCGCAGCTCGCTGAATGTCAATACTCTCACGCACTCTCCTGTTGCACACTCCTTTATTTGACCTTTATCATTCATTCAGCCTCCATTTCTTATCTTTTCCCCTCCTTTACTCTGTCTCTGCCCTGCTTTCACTCTCATAATAACTTCCTCTCAGCCTCTGTCTCATTTTCCTTTGCTCTCTCGTTAACTTTCACCTCTTCTCCTTGTGAAAGGCTTCACATCCTTTTCCTTTGTGTCATGTGCACACCTTAACCCTCCCCCCTACCTCTCCTCTTCTTCCTCTATTACTTGGGCTTGTTCTATGTTTTTTTTGCCATCCATCCCCTACCATTTGTCTCCCACTGCAGTGCTCTTCCTTGTGGTTTCCATCTCTTTCTACCCTGAGCCTCCATCCTTGCTCACCTTCCATCTTAGAACCCTTTCTGCCTCTGGCTGCTCTGTAAATTTGCCCATTTTCTTTAGGTCTTATTCCCTCTCTTTCTCTCTCTCTCTGTCTTGTCTGCCCTTGAGGCAACCTGAGCACGACAATGTTATCAGTCACCGCTCTACCCCACCACCTTCTCTCCTCCTTTTACCCCCTTCTCCACCTCCTCTGCCTGTCTTTTTGTCTTGTCTCTCTATTGCTTGCTGACTCTGCTGCCCTCTATGTCTCCTTGCCTCTTCTGCTTCTACTTTCAGTCACAAACTATGCACGCACGCACACATGCGCACCCCCCCCGCAGATCCTGCGTGCCACACATGATTTTGTCCTACCCTCTGCTGTGCTTTGCCTGTCTCAGAGACATGCTCCCTACTTGCTCTTCTTTTCCACTTCTCCCCCTCCTCTTCATCTTTTCCTTTATTGGAGAGCAGATCTCATTTGCAACTAGAGCAGTGCCGTGCCGTATTGGAGCTTTCTCTCTCACACACACACACACACACACACAGACACACACACACACACAGACACACACACACAGGTCAGGTGTAACGGATCTGTCTGCCTAGGGATCGATCTGACCCAGAGAGATGGATAGCACCCTGTCCCATTCATTTACACTCCTCCTCTTGCTCTTTCTTTCTCTCCTAACCGCATCATCCGTGGCTGTAGCGTTCCGGTCCTAATCATACGTGTAATTGATTTGTACAGGTATAAAGACTATTTGTTGGGGGGTCACTTTGTATACTGAGGCTTGGTCTCTTTACGTTCACTCATCAATTGCAGTAGTTTCTAATAAAATATAGTGGAAATGTTAAGCAATTATTTGGAATTGTGGATGCATAAAATGTGAATCAGCTTATTTTATGCACATATATTCAAAAGAATTCCACACCAATATCTAAAGCAGTATGTACCATCAAATATTACTTTTCCAATATGACAGCTTTTTAACCTCAGCCCAGTCAAAGCTTCTTGCAATATTTGTCTTTAATTTGAATTTATGGTATCTTCACTCATCAGGCATCAGGTTTATAAAATCTTAAAAATGCATGTTTTTATAATACAGAAAGGGACAATGTCTTCAGATTGCTTTTTTTTCCAATATTCAGTTTGCTATCATATAAAACCGAATATGTTTGCAAAAACTTTAGTCACTTACTCAATTATCTTGTTTTTATACTAGATAATGGACACTACATATCAGATTACCCATCACCTGATTCATTTCTGCTTTCTCAGACATTAATGGAACTGCACTAGTAGTCAAAAACAGTCTTTGCACATATGTATGTACACTGGTGTAGAGTATGGTAAATAGCCTTTTAATTCAGATTGTATCTTGCAAACGCTTTCTTTCCCTTATCTTTCCCTGCCTCTTTGGTTCGTTTCCTGTGCTGCTGCAACACTTGATTTTCCCCCTTGGGGATCAATAAAGTCTTATCTCACACACTGTACTGATTCAGCATACAGGTGCAGTACAGTATGTGTGAGTTGACCATCAGTTATGTGTGTGGGGGTGTGTGTGTGTGTCTGTGTGTGTTAATGTGACATTTTCCTGCACTTAGGAATCATTAAGTTATCTCGCCCTTAAGAGTTTGCTGCTGAATTTGCAATAAGTATAGCAATAAGACCAAAAACCCTTTACTTTTTGAAAAGAAAAGTGTAAAGAGTCAGGCAATGAAGATAGATGATAGAAAGACAACACACTGAGGAGAGCACACAAAGCCAACTTCAAAAGAGATCAGACAAAGAGGAAACGTGTGCATGTGTGTGTCCATAAAGTCCATGTGGATTTGGCTAGGTGTCTGTGTTTGCTCCTAGGCATGTGTGTACTGTACAAGTGTCCACATCCACGTAGTTTTTTTTCTTTTGTTATTTCTTTTGCTCCCTCTATTTTGAGAAACCTATGCTACAGTACCTTGTGTGAACCCTCAACCCTCCAGAGAGGAAGAAAACAGGCGGGTGGAGAGCCCAGAAAGGCTGCATGGAGTGAGAGAGAGAACATAAATGCTAAATGTGTCTGTGGAAGGAGCCAGTCAGTGTGTAGCCCCCTGTGTTGGAGCAAGACTCAACCAAAGCTCACTTCCAAAAGTTTCTGTTCAAACACCCACCACAGCCCCAGGAGCATGCTTCTTTTCATGAACCAAACCCACCTAAATAGGACACTGCTAAAAAAGCTTATGCATTTCTATAAACAGTGTTTTTCGGTGAACTGAACACAAACCCACGCAATTAAGAGAAGCTTCAGGCCCGACTTAAAAGCTCTAATGTGTCTGTTTGCAAGTATCTCTATTATTTCCACAAGGAAGACCTATTGCACTTAAAGGCTTATTTCCTTTTTTGGTCTCAGTCTTTAATTCTCTGTGGACTACTATAAATGCGAAGGCCTTAAATGCCATCCAGAACTGAAGTCTCTTTAAAATAAAAGGACTGCAGTCTCCTCACAGCGGGGCTCCCAACATAAAACAGGTCTTCTGAAATACTGCACTCAACTGATTCCTTCAAAACCTCTGTGTTGTTTTTTAGAGAAAAAAAGAGTGTGTTTGTCTCTCTCTCTGGTAAATGCCATCAGCCTGTAATGACTTAGGGAATGTTGCAGTGTTTATGAACATAGGGATTTGTATTAGCTCTTATCACTAGCGCAGTAATCCACAGATCTGATTGGGGGTGCAAAAAGGTGCATCACTTTGGTCAAAATCACTGCCAGCCAGTCACCACAGCATCATGGGAAGAGGTTAAAGTTGGACTAGTCAATATCCACAACGTTCCACTTCCGGGATTGCTCCGTTGCCGACGGAAATTCTGCCGGATTTCACTCATTTAGGCCGGATGTCTAAATCTGAGGACTATGGTTACCTGGTCCTGGATCTCTGCAGGGTAAATCCAGACAGCTAGCTAGACTATCTGTCCAATCTGAGGACTATGGTTACTAGCCAGACCCTCCTTTGCAGCACTGTGGAGGAGGGCTGGCCGTGCGAGACTAATGTGAGACTAGTGTTTGAGTCCTGGGAGTGGGAATGAATGGAATGTTGAGCTCGACAGTGTCATTTGACTACCAGTGCATTTTGCTGACGTGAGCTGTGCCGCTTTGTTCGATCTGAAAAAATACACACCAGCTCTACTGGCACAAAGGCAGCGATCGAATAGAGAGTTGAATACTTTCAATCACGCTAAGACTTCCAAGCATGCACTCTTACTCATAATCCAGGCCCTTGATAATAGGTGAGCACTTGCATACAGAAACAGCTGTGAGCATACCAAAACAGTCTTCCCACACAATCATAACTATAGGGAGGCCGACACATGCACAGACACACACACACACACACTACCTCAATCTCTCTCTCTCTCTCTCTCTCTCTCTCTCTCTCTCTCTCTCTCTCTCTCTCTCTCTAGGCAAGAAACAAAAGAACGCCCACATAGCCTCTTCGTGCGGCAGTCGTGTGTACTGTAAGCCCACTCATCCTTTTGATACTATCAGTCCTCTGTCGTATTCTGTCCTCTTTAGCCATCCTGAGTACAGAAAGCACGGGGAGAGGGGGACAACACATATTGAAACGGACGACAAAGGAGGGACGCAGAAAGCGGCTAACTGCATGAAATGCAGTGAGAGGGAGAGACAAAATGAGAAGAAAATGGGTGAAGAGTGCACAAGATGGTGGAGGTGGTGTCTGTGTGCGGAAGGGGAGGGGGAGTGTAAAATCGTAGAGAAATGAAAGGCAGTGCGAAGAGCTGAGAATGAGTGTAACAGAAGGAAGATGGAAAGAGGGATGAAGAGTCGCTGTGTATGAATGTGTGCCGTTAAGCGGATGGGCAGAGAAATATGTAAAGGCGATAAACGGGTGAAGGCCGCCATCCATCACTGTCGGAGAGAGGGATGAGGGAGGGGACAGCGGATTGGATTAGGGAAAGGGAGAGTTGTGTTAAAAGTGAGTTAGCAAGGCATCACCCACCATGGTGGTGGGAGATGCAGGAAGACAGCGGTGAGAGGGAGGCGAGGGCTGAAGAATGGGAGGGAGAAGGTGATGTGGTAAAGGATGAGAGGAGGGGGAGGAAAGAGGTCACAGGTCAGGAGAATGACAGTTAACCTGTACAGCAATAGCTGGGGATATTTAACATATTCATAATGGTCTAAAAATGTTTTATTTAACAATAAACTCTGATCGGAGGTCAGAAATTAAGAGTAATGCGTGTGATAATGAGAAGCTGTGTAGTTGAATTTAGATGTCCTCCCTGGCCCTTATTGAGACGTATGAAGATCAGGAGCTTTTCCACCCAGGTAGCAGGTAATCCTAGTCTTTTTGTTGAGTAACTAACCCTGCTTCTCAACAAATCTGCAAATGTCAGTCAGTAAGTGTGTGATGTGTTGTTCTTTTCCGATCTGTACAGGTATAGGGTACTTATGAAAAAAGCTGATAGAACCCCTTGCGGTAAATGGGAGGAGTGAAAGACGAGAAATGGGAGATCAGAGAGAAGAACTGAAGTGTATTCTCTTTAAAATAAAAGACTGCAGTCTCCTCACAGCAGGGCTTCCAAAATAATACTGGCCTTCTGAAATACTGCACTCAACTAATTCCTTCCAAACCTGTGTTGAGAGAGAGAAAACCTTGTGTGTGTGTGTGTGTGTGTGTGTGTGTGTGTGTGTGTGTGTGTGTGTGTGTGTGTGTGTGTGTGTGTGTGTGTGGGTGTGTGTGTGTGTGTGTGTGTGTGTGTGTGTGTGTGTGTGTGTGTGTGTGTCAGCATGTGTATAGCCATCTGTATGCACCATCCTCTCTGACTAAATCCTGTTGGAATCCATCCTATTTGGAAGCTTTTGATAATTGTTTCTATTCCTGGAACATTGCAAATTGTCAGATTTTTAAAATGTTTTGGTTTTTTACACCTTTGGAAAAATTCCACCCCTGCATCAGTTTAGGAATTAAATGCTTATGTAAAACACCTTGTTTTTGTCTCGCTGATGCACATTTCACAGCTCTCGTACAACAGCTGTACAAATTCCAGTTTTGGTGATTTTCTTCAGTCTGAAAATCAAACGTTTGTTCCTTATGTCCAGAATATTGACTTTTGGAGACACAAGTGTGTATTTTGAGGCTGAGTGAAATTGTGGCAGAGCGGTTTTGGCTACAGCACCTTATCTTAAGTAAGAAGTACTTAAAAGTATCTATAATCTTTTAACATGGCAACACTTCAGAGGCCACTCTGAGTTTGGAGTAAAAACATAATGATAATAATAATGGTGGAGGCTTTAAATTTCGGCTTTTTAAAGGCTGTCACACTTCTAGTCTAATCGAGTCTTTATGAACTTGGAAAACTTTGTTGAAAATCAATTTTTTGAAAGTCCAAAAAGTGTAGAAACCAATGTTACCTTTTGATGTATGGCCTGTTTAAGAGTGCCAGACCTCCTCTCTCTGATGTGTAGAAATGCAAGATTGCAAGAAGTGTCCTGAGAAAGCAGGAGGCCGAGTTAACACACTGCTCTGATTTACTACAGGCTGTGAACTGGTGAACCGTGAACACTTGTGCAATGGTGGACAGGAAACCCTCGCGCAGCGGACCGTGGCATTAAGCGGGCCTAGCTCCCGTCTGCCCTATGAGTGCTGGTGGTGCTTGATGCCACAGCTCACATCTTTGCCCCCAGTTGGCGGTTTTGTACCCCCTGGTCCCCCACCACCATTTGTTTTATATTATTTGGAGACTTGGGGGTCACTATTGCAGTAGAGCTGAGTAACTTAGGCGTGCCGTCGAGTAGTTCATCCATTTTGTTGCAAAAAGTATTCTTACCAATGGTGACCTCGTGAGCAGTAATTTCTCTTGCTGTTGTATTGTCATGAGTTGATATCTGATATTTAACTAGGCGCTAAATAGTTATTATCATCATTATGAAGGTAAAATAAGATTCATAAAAGACCTGAAAGTTCTATCTAACTGCTAAGAAAATAAGCTGGGCTTTTGCCTTTCTCAGAATCCCATTTCCCCCGTCTCAGCTCAGAAACTTGTCTTAGCAATGTCTGCAAGCGTGTTGTTATATCTGTGGCAGCCAATCTCCCACTCCTTGCTGAGGTTTTGTAATTTAGTTTCCTCCCTTTAGAAAGCCTGCATGACTGCACAGCTTGGGGATCAGATTTTCTGGGAGGTAAATTGAATTGGCAAACAGCGGAGGTGACAATGATTTTCTTTGGCACTTCATTGGCTCAGATCGTGCCAGCGAGCAGTCTTCACATGATCTGCTATGAATCTCTCATTTGAATTTGTAAGTATCCACTCTCTAGTCTTTCCCATCTTTAAGATGAGGATTGTATAGTACACTATATTTATATAAGTGTACTGGCAGAGGCTGGTGTTGAAGTGGTGGGCGTCAAGGTGGTGTACCTTGTGATGTCGCTCTCACTGCAGAGTTGGAGATCAGCATTATCTGTTTTGAAAGTCCCTCTGTAAACTGTATCAGTAGTTTCATTCTACACATCTGAGATGTGTAGAATGAAATGAGATGTGCACAGATGGATACAGTTGAGCAGCCAAAATGACAGGAACGTCTAAGCAAATGAGGGACGTAAAGTGCTGAAAAAGCTCTGGCAGCACTGTTCCGCTGCCGTTTTACTTTGAGGAGAGTCATTTTTCATTGGTGGTCATATTGGTGCCAGAGACGCGGCTCAGTACTGCTCTGTTTTGATGTTCCCTTACTCCAGATGGCAGTAGACCTGATTAAATTGCACAGTAACATGGTTTAAGATGGGGGCTGATTAAAAACTATAATTAATAACTGACAGTCTTTGTGTTTGCCACATGCTCATCTTTTGATGCTGATTCCATATTGGGTCTGAATGCGATGAGGAAATGAATGGTGTATGGATTGGATTCCTCTATATAAATGATATATTTTCTTTTTAAAACAACTATAATCTGTTTGTTCAACAATGTATCAGATGAAATGTGAAAGGGGTTGCTGTCGGGTAGGGGTAATTGGCGCCTGATTCTGTAGCTCCCCTCATCTTTTTAGAGCTTTTATAGCGAGTTTCAGCTCGTTGTTTTGCACCATTTTGAGCCCCAGCAGGCTGCTGTGAAGCTCAGCAGCAACCAGGACTCAACTGCTCTGGTTTTCTTTGGTGGGGTGCAAACGTTCCACCAAAACAAGTTGAGACCATTTTGCAAAGCCACCATCTCTGCATCTGGAACTTGGTAACGCCCAAGACAGTTGGATTGTGTGTGGAGCTAGAGCTGGCAATGCAAGACTGCAGTAGCAGCTAAGGAGCTCGACCTTTCGCCCACGAGTTGGGAGAGGTATTACAGCATTATTATAGCAGGTTATTATAGATTTGTGGGGACTACTGTAGTCAGACCTCAAAGGAAACCACTATGGTCTTGATCCCATTCGTGTCAGCCCCACCTGTAAGAGTTTGGAGTCGTCCCACTGCGTCAGCATGTTTTCAACTGTGTCTGATTTGTAAAATGAATGCTGCTTACATTTTGTAATGATGTTCCCGTTAGTGCCATAGCCTGTGGTTTTGGGCCTAATTCCAAACCCACTTATCTATTTGAGTTTGGTCTCATTCGATATTCTTATGCAGTTTAAGGGTTTAGGATTTGTCAGTTGTATGTGAAGGGGGGTCGTTGTGCGCATTGGTGCTTGCAGTCATCAACGGGTCACCCTAGAGAAACTCTTTTAATTTAAACTCCTTCAGTTTCTAATTTTAATATTCTCCACACAACTGCACATTCTCAGTCTCAAACGTGCACACACTTAGTTCTGCTTACACCCACAAATTTGCCTTTGCATGATACGCATTGTCACGAGTGTTGCCGACGACTGACCTGCCACTCACCCTGAAAATAATGCGCCTGCAGTTTTCTCTGTGCCTCTCCTCCTCTGTTCATCCCTTCTCATCCCTCCTTGATCTTCCTCTCTCTCTTTCTCACTCAACCTTTCTGTCCCTACATCATTTCTTTCTATCCTTGTGATTCTCATTTCTCTCCTCGCACTCTCTCAATTGCATTTTTGTCCCTTTTCATTCTCCCATATCAGCGTTTTCCTGCAACCGTGCCCGATTCTCAGTGCGCTTGCATGCACCTGTGTATGTTTACATAGCGGGGGCTAATCAACACAAAAATTGCAATCCACCACAAACACCGGTTGAATAAGCGACACATAAACACAGCACTTCTGAGCTGTCAACATCTCCCGCCCAATCAGAACCCCTGCGGTGTCAGTTACAGGGACCCTGATTGGCTGGCACCAGTAAGCAGCGTGACAAAAAGTGTTTGTGTGTGTGTGCGTGAGTATGTATGTTATGTATGTAATGTATGTATGTAATGTATGAATGTATGTGCAAGTTGCAGTGTGATGATTCAGCAGGGCTCCTAGCTTTCTAAGGGCCAATCCTGAGCAGCAGAACAATCATCCAATCAGCACTCTGCATCCAGCGCAGTGGGTCAATGACATGCCAACCAGGCCTTTGAATCACAGTGATGGATGTATTGATTAATGCCCCCCCCCCTTCCCACACACACACACACACACACACACACTCTCTCTCTCTCTATGTATTGCTCTTTTGTTTATCCCTCTTTTTCTCCCCTACTATGACCCAGAGGGATGGAGGGGTGGCGAGGGATGAGAGGTGGTGTGTGGATCGTAATAATTCCCAGTGTTAACTTGGTTGAGGCCTGTTTTTACCAGGCATGTTTGATCACAGAGGCTACCTTCACTTCATAAAGAATCCCAAACTGCATTGTAACCCTCCACAAAGAGTTTCTTCCCCTGATGTGAGACACTAATAAAAGCGAAACAACACTGCTGCAATGAGCCTGCGGGGGAAACGGGCTTCTTTTGAGTGTTATTACTGCTTCTCACATTCTAATGCTTAGCAGGGCTGATAGAGGCAGGACTGCTCCGCGCTTCGCTGTCAGACCTGCACTACGCTGTATGGGTTCCTGATTTTTCTTCTGCCAGTCATCCCCCCCCCGAAATTCTGCTTCATGATTCACTTGAGCATCTACAACCTGCTGCATCTGCTGAGCGTAGTTGTAATGCCGACAAACACCTAACAGAAGTGGGATTTGGATGCTGCATGCGGCTGTGGGAGAGGTGTTGCCACCATCTTTATAAACCGAGGGATTGAACCGTCAAATGTTCAGAAACTGTTAAAAGTTTATACACACTGTCAAACTTAAATCTATGAAACCAATCGATCGTAGAGGAGTAATAACTTAATATCAGCTATTGGACTGACACATTAATTAACCCATTTTACCTGTCAGTGTGGAACATAATATTGGTAATTCTCTAATGATTTTCGGACATTTTATCAACATAGAAATATCATCAACTGATGAATTAATAATGAACTCTGTGTGATGAATGCCACCCATCTGCTCCTCCATCGAGGTGAAAATAAAGCTCAACGGCTTGGATAGGACACACAGCCTTTCTGATGGGGTGTGTGTGTGTGTGTGTGTGTGTGTGTGTGTGTGTGTGTGTGTGTGTGTGTGTGTGTGTGTGTGTGTGTGTGTGTGTGTGTGTGTGTGTGTGTGTGTGTGTGTGTGTGTGTGTGTGTGTGTGTGTGTGTGAAGACAAGCGCTCCACCTCCAGAGGTTGGTTTTCACTATGCAGGATTAGCAAGTTAGCCAGATAACTTTTAAAATACTGCATAGCTGAGTAACAATTGTAAAACAAATATTCAAAGTAGTTTTGTAGATCTCTATCGGTATTACCAAGAGCATGGAATAATCCTTTACAGATACGTGGATAATCCTGACGTGTGAAATTCCCTGCAAGAGGGGTCTTTAAGTCCTTGTCGGGTATTGGTGTTTCTAAACCTGCTGATACCTCCACCTGCATCTCTCGCCTCATCCCTTCATCATGCTCTCTTTCATCCCACGTTTCCCACTTGTCCCACCCCCCACTCCGCTAATCCCCCATAGTCGCCACACACACTTGGCGCTCCACCATTTCTAACTCCTTCCCCAAAACCATCCCTCCGTCTGTCTCCAGCGGTTGCCGTGGTTACGGTTTGTTCTGCTCATCAGGCGCATGCTGTGACTAAACAGGCTGTCAACAGTTTAATTACTCATCCTCTCATCCCTTCATCTTTCCATACTTCTGTACTACGTGTTTGCTTGCCTCTCCCACCTCTTAGTCACTCCCCTCTTTATCTCTCCCTTCATCATTTTCTCATCCTTTTAACATTCAGTCACATTAGTTTCATTCATTCCTTCATCCATCATCCATCTTTTTCCTCCCCCTCAGTGTGCCAGTGCTTTTTTACTGTGGTTTTCTTTTTCCGACATTGTTATTCCTCTATTCCCTTATCCCCAGCCCTTCTTATCATCCACCTCTAAAGTGTCATCACTGCTTTTCATTCTTCATTACTCAGTCTCTCCCCCTCCTCTGAGTGTTCCTCCCTATCTTAAACAGCCAGTCTTGTAATTACTCCTCTTTCATCACGCTATCGTCCCATACCTCTCTGTCCATCATCTACCATTTGGTTCCTTAGCTGTTGACAGTGGGCTGACATCTTTGATCCTCCTTCTCTTCCATAACAGCCCAGTGTCTCTCTCTCTCTCTCTCTCTCACCCTTCTTTAACTATTCATCCATCAAGTGCCACCTTCCTGACATTGAGCGTGTCTCCCTTTTTTCAGGTTTTTTACGAGTCTTCCACTTCTTGCCTTGATTGAAAGCTTGTTGGATCAGAACGGTGTGTCATTCATCATCGTCTCTGATGTCTTTTCATGTGTCCGTCTTCCTCTGTTTCAAGTAATTGTCCTTAATCCCTGCAGCGATTGGACTTGGTGGATCACTATTTTTTGAACACGTCATCAGTCTTTTCTTTCATCTTCTTCCTTTTTACTCTTTTTAAAGACCATTTTTTTGGACATTTTAAGCCTTTATTTTTAACAGGACAGCTGAAGACATGAAGGGGGACAGAGGAGAATGACGTGCAGCAAAGGGCCGCTGTAAACCTCTGTATATGGGCGCCCGCTTTACCAACTGAGGGCACCCTTTGCTTTTGAGTTTTTATTCCTGAATTGACCGTTTCCAAAACCCTTCCCTCGAACAGCCAATGGCCAATCATGTCTTAGCAACCGTAACTAGGTGAAGCAGGTCTGACAAGCTTAGTATATTGAAGCTGTGTGCATGGGTGCAAGATTGTAGCTTAATTTCATTAGTGAGTCGGAGAGATTTTCGATATGTAGCTGAGAGACAGAAGATCAAAGTGTTTTCCTGACCGGTACAGGATACCACCAGGCGGGCAGTTACGACACGCCAGATGTTGTTTTTTAACTTTTCAAAAATACAAGCGCAGGAGTGTAAAGAATGGACTAGAATAACTGCATTTGGGCCAATATACAGAAGATATCCGTGCAATGGAACAGACTTCTCCTCCTGAGCGCCGGGTCCGATCAGCAACTTGAGATGTGAGAGTAAAAAGCTTTTAGCAGCTTATTTGGGGTTCCCCTTTTCATGCAGCCTGCATATGATCATTCTACCTCCTGAAATTATGTTTAAAGACACAATGATGACGTATGAAATAAACAAAACCAAAAAAAAGTTGAGACAACCTCTCTGTGAATGAATATGTGCAGATAAATCAATTAAAAAGCCAAATCATCCTCAGACAAGAGCTTGCATTTTAGCCAATGCGCTCCTCCTCTTTTGCTCTTCAGACTTTTTTACCTGCATGCAACCAAAGCCTGCTCAATTCGATTGGTCAAAACCATTCAGACCACAGAAGGAAACCTGTCCTGCTCTAACGGATGTGGGGCGTCTGAAATAGATTTACGTTGGCCAACACATTGGTCTGTCCTCATCCTTAATGCCTTTCTCTTAAGTTAAAAAATGGGAACCCTAGACTCTAATCTAGTCATCCTCGAGTCTTGCTTGTCAGCTGGAGAGAGATGTGGACCAACTCAAGGAGCTAACGTTAGCTTCCAGTAAGACGTTTGTTAGCAGCAGCTGATAAATTCTGCCTGTGACAGCTAGAAATGACAAGCCTGATTTGTATCCCTCTGTCAGAAATCAAGGAGCCGCTATTTAAAGAACTAAGAATTCCCATGGTTCCAACTGGCTGACTGTGAGCTGCATATGTGTTGAAGCTTGACAGGCGTAGCCACAGTGCAGGAGGGAGGGGGACTAGCAAACTGTCAATTCATTGATCTGCAATTTCTTTTACTCTCTCTCAATAAGTGGTCCATTGCCTGCCTTTTTTCCCCTGGTCCTTCATTCACTTGCCAGTCTGCTCATGTTGGCAGCCTCCACTCCATCTGTTCATGCGTCTCCCTAACTGGAGCCTCCGAACGGCAGACACCCGGGGTGAGCCTGCAC
>NW_022605599.1:589957-616118 GCF_008692095.1 Etheostoma spectabile | reverse complement strand
GCATCAACAGGATCATTTAGAGACGCTTCTTTTGTTCCGCCTTCATTTCACTTTTTGAACCGTATGACACTTACCTGCTCTGTGTTCCTAAGACTACCACTAGCAGGAGTCCAATTATAGAATTAGGATATGGTTACAGGATATCCAAAGGCCTCTTTGTGACCCTCTTTGTGAACCACTGCCCCGGTTCAAAGCAAATCAAAACGGCTGTAAAAGATCAACGGAGCAAGTAATGAGCCCTGTCTGTCATTTGAGACACTTATTGTTCATAAATATACACGTTTCTCATGTGGTGTACTGTTTTGAGACGGGTCTCTTTTGTTTCCAGGGTAATTAATGTTCCTCCTAAGGTAGAATTTCACTTTTCCCCCAAGTTGTGTCTCATAATTAGCACGTCTAGTACGTGGAAAAGCCCTGTGGTACACCAAATTCCCCTTGTAGTTGTATCTCTAAGTAGCTTATTACTGGTATTAGTGATCTTTTACAGACTTTTTGGTCATGTAAGACTAATTAGAAGTAGAAGGCTAAATAATTATGGCCATCTGTCATTTCTAATGATCTCTTCCTCATCTATCCTTCTATTTTCATCTCCCTATGGTAAATCACCATTCATCCATCATTTTAGCCTGAATGTGCCTCTTTTTAACCTTTTTTTTATTATCTTGTCACTCATCATTGCAGACTTCTTTAAAATCTAGTTTTTCTCAATTAATAATAAATCTATCCGTCTTCTGTTTTCTTCTCAATGTAATTTCTGTCTCAGTTGGTTCTATTTTATCATCCTCTGCTCCTCTTTGTCCATTCATTTCTCTAAATCTGTCTCCTGGGGATTCTTCTTTTTAATTTATCAGTTCACCCTTTCTTTCCTACTTTAGTAATTTTTTCCATTCTTCCATTCATCTGTCTTTTCTTCCTTGTCTCTTGAAGAAGCTTCTCACTTCTCCTCTTCTTACTGCAATCCTTTCATCCTGACCCCTCTATGTCATTACTATGTCATGTGTCACCCCTCCCTCCCCTTCTCCCCTTTCCATCTCATCTTCTCCTCCCTCTCTTGCACTTTCCCTCTCCTCCCGTCTCCATTTCTTTCTCATCGCCCTCTTATCCTCCCATATATCCACTCAGTCTGTCTAATCTCCTGTGTCAGTGTGCCAAATCTGTATATGTGTGTGTGCTTAGACACGGCTTACGTAAAAAGCCTCAAACGAAGGGAAGTTGGAACTGTTCTGTGCCGCTGCCGCACAAACTCTCAGCCCTGCATCCACACACTCGTACCATGACACACACACACAAACACACACACACGCACGCGACACACCAGGTGAGTTTACATAAAGGCGTGGTGATGAAAGCCAAGCTAAAACGCACCTACTGAGTAATCTGATACAGGACGGGTGTGTGTGTGTGTGTGTGTGTGTGTGTGTGTGTGTGTGTGTGTGTGTGTGTGTGTGTGTGTGTGTGTGTGTGTGTGTGTGTGTGTGTGTGTGTGTGTGTGTGTGTGTGTGTGTGTGTGTGTGTGTGTGTGTGTGTGTGTGTGTGTGTGAGAGAACTGCATCATCGTTACCTTTTCCGTCTGTGCGGCTCTATAATCCGAATCAGCTCCACATGTTATCCAGGTTTGTGTGTGTTTTTGTGTGTGAGTGTTTAGCACAGATCTCGCCCCAGGTGTTTCTCCTTGTGCTGGGCCAGTGGGAGGGACGCGGGGGGGCCGGGGGATTGTGTTTGTGCTGCAACCTGTCCTACTCCCCTTCACACACACACATCAAAAGGAGGCGGATGTAGGTCAGTGTCAGAAAACCAGACAGTTGCAGAAATTCCGATCCCACAATATCCTCTTAGGCTTCTATAGATGAAGAAAACCTGAAAAATCCTGAATTACTTGCTCAATCCTGGTGTGATATTCCAAAAGAGAGATCTCAGTTTGAAAAGAAATCACAAATCCACTTTGCTTTAAATCCTATTTATGGTGTTTTGATATGATTCCCTCATGGCTGTATTCAACTTCTCTCTCAGTGCGGAGCAGTTCATCGGGAGAGAATGGGAGTCCTGGAGTTGGCAGCGATCTTCACCTCCCCTCCTCACCCTCTTCCCTCTCCTTCCCCCCCTTTCGCCTTCTTTTATTCCTGTCTTCACTCATACAGCGCAATGTCTTCGTATTTGTTCATCCGGCTCTCTCTCCTATTGCTTGATTATTTCACACATTCAGTTTGTCCCTCTTTTCTTTCATCTCTCACTTCCTGGGGGGGGGGATTTTCGAGGGGGTGTCACTGGGGCTTCCCGCGCTCTACGCGGTGGGATCCGTGCTTGTTCCCCCACTTTGAGTTAGTTGTTCATTGATGACCTTGGAGTTAGGTGCAGAGAGGGAGGTTTGAGAGTAAGCTGCAGGAATGGCTAGACACCTGCAACAGAGGAGAGACATGGGGGGGGGGTTCAGTTAATGCCTCCCTCCATCACACTAACATCAGATTGAGTCTATTATCATTCTCTGCCTCCTTTCTCTTCCACCATCTGACCCTTCTCTCTCCCCCCCCCCCCCCCCCCCCCAGCTAGCACATCCATCGCCCTTTCCACGACTGCTCATGTCGATCATTACCTCCTTCACGCAGTTCTTTTAAATCCCCCACTTGCCACCCCTAGTTTTTTTCCTCCCCCCCCCCCCGCCTCTTGCCTGTCTGTCAGATAGAATCAATAGTTCTGAGTCCCTCTTAACGTCTCTCAGGAGGCTGCATTGGCTGGTTCTTGCTCACACAACCTCTCCTGAGCACCATGCAAACACACGAGCATGAGCAGGCTTAACAAACCCCCCAGCCCCCCAGCACCAAGCACACATCCACTGTAGGCATGCAGTGGTACTCTCCTGCAAGCGCACACAGCCTCTGCATTCCTCTCTCGCTCTCTTTTCCAGTCTCACACACACACACACACAACACACACACACACACACACACACACAGTCTAATGAAACAACTGGGCTATTGATCAGCGCCATGAATGTCAGACAGTTCTAAAGTCTGCTCCCTCACTCCCTCCCTCCCACTCACAAGCCTGTCAATCAAACTCCAAAAGCCAACACCTTTAAGAAGACAATCTCATTATCTTGATCTAAAGCTGTGCTTTCACTCTGTGTGTGTGTGTGTGTGTGTGTGTGTTCCTCAGTGTGCATATGTACATTAGTGCAGCCGCTACACATATGCAGCCTTTCTGCCAGTTTTTTTGTTCTTCCTGATTTTTCTTTTTGTTCTTTTCATTCGTGTTTATCTGCTTCTCCTCCTCCGGTGTTCACTTCGCTACTTCAGAAGCACAATACAGCTACGTTGTGTCATTTTATCCATTTCTTAAGTCTTCCTCTAGTTCTTTGATCCTTACCTAACCGTGTTTTGCCCGCCGCTAAATGAAAAGGTAGAATTACTCACCTTGTTTTCCGGATCATTCCACCATGACTTCTGGAACCGCCACATCTTCCGGTGTCCGCGGTTCTCTCTCTATCTCAGCTCCGTGGAAAAACACCCATCTTTCTCTCTCCTCTCTATCTCTACCTTGCACTGTCTATCCTCTCTCTCTCTCCTCCCGCTGGTCGTCCCCTAACTCGGTCTCGACAGCTGCAGCGCTCTGTCTGCCTCCTCTGTCGCTCTCCCGTCAGTCTGTAGGCTGATTGAATTTTAAGTCATGTTAATCCCATATAACAGGTACTGAATGAAGGAAGGGACACTGCAAAAACGAAGGGAGGGAGAGAGAAAAATGCAGGGAGTAAGCTGCCTTGTATTTATAGAAATCTCTCTCCTTCAGAAAGGTTTTGCCTCCACCCAGTCACTTCACTTCATTTATCCATTTTATCCTCTTCCCTTCATTCTTTTGGCTTTCTCTGTCCTTATCTGGGGGAGAAGAGTGTGTGATTCCCGACGCGGAGCAGAAGGGAGGACTGTGATCTGGCTCCGGCAGCGAGGGGGGGGGGAGAGAGAGAGAGAGAGAGAGAGATAGAGAGAAAATCCTATAGGAGGAGGAATAGACAGGAGGAGTGGATGAGAAAAGAGAAGATGAGGGTAGACGGAAAAAGGGGTAAAGGAGTACCAATAATGAAGGACAGTAATTTAAAGTAAACGATTGAATTTAATCAAGTACGGTTTTGAGGTACTAGATTGTGTGTATAAAATATAATTAACAACAAATCCCATAAAAAAAACACCAAAACCAACATTAGCTCCATCTGTTCTGCCTGATCTACTTCTATTCTATTTCTCAGTACTATACACCAAAAATAATATTATTATAAGCACCGCATTGCACGGGGTGAAATGTCCCTCCATTACACAGGGGACTGGACATTTCTTTTAAATCCGTCCCACATACGCTGTCCTTCTGCTACTGTTACCCACCAGCACACCAAATGCGTATTAATCTGCAGCAGAAAATAGTCCCCAGCTAGAACGGCACTCTGAGAGCGCAGCCCTCCACCGAGGCCAACGGTGCATTCACTTACTCCTTGGATGGTCCCGTTCACGCAGGTCGTTCTTCTGACTTTGGTGTGTTCATGAGCTTTAAGTTGGAATGCGGAAACAACATGCACGCTACGAAGAAGACGTGTTGGATTTGAGCGCTTAAAGCTTCCCGTGTTTGTGTGACGACGACATGGATCAGGCGAGCTCTGACATCTGATCAGGAACTAATTGTTCCAACACCCCGCAGTGTAGCACGAATGCCTACATCTCGCTGTGTTAACGAAAGCTACCAGTAATATGTGTTTCTACCCTGTGATGTGGATCCCCTCCAGAATGGAATGGGCTCTTCCTCGGCGCGGGCTGAACGCTTCCAGGCCAGTAGTTTTAATCCTGCTCACAGGCAAACCAACCTGAAAACACAACCTCCTCGGTGGAGGCAATAAATGCCCTATTTACTCCTGTTTCAGTGGCATTTGCTACAGTGCCTGCTGTAAGGTTTTCTGTTTAAGGAAATTACTGAGCCATTTTTCAAATATGAAAAAATGTAAGCATTCGGAAGTTTTTAAACATGTATATCTGCAGTAGGACCAAATTGGCTTGGGCTTAAGCGCCAAAAACAATGTAGGGAAAGTCATAAAGCATTAAGAAGCAGACAAAAGCAGGGTTGGTTTGGTCTTTACATAGAATCTGTCCACAGTGAGAAAAAATTCAATAAAGACTTCAATAATCAACAATGGCATGTGTGGTGTTGCACTTGTTGTACTCACATGAAGTGACAACATGAGTTGTGAAAAATGAAAAAAAGACCTTGAGAGTGAATTGGAAATTTCTCTGCACACAGTCAACAAGTGAAGTGGCTGCAAAGGCTGTATTGTCTCCAAGAAATGCCAGGTGTAGCCTACGGACGCCAGCTTTATCCTTTAGTGCATCAAATATAAAAAATAAGGATATTTTATAATTAAAATCCAACCCTCTGTAAGGGGCCATTATGCTTATTGAATGATTTTACTTTCACTACATTTGTTATAATACTTTTACTTGAGTCCATTTTTGAATGCAGGCTTTTACTTTAGCTTAAGTAAAGGATCTGCGTACGTCTCAACCACAGACGTAGGTTTGGGGGAGGAGAAGGAGAGAAGGAGGAAGAGAAGGAGATAAAAGTACGCTGATATGACGAAGGGAAGCGAAGCTCTTGGTGCCTTAGGCTACTCTGGGCCAGTCCGGGTAGCAGAGACCTGCAAAGACGGAGAGTTAAGAGAGACTGAGCACAGGGAGGAGAGGTAAAGAAGAGCAAAGAGGCCGAGGATCTCTGGGGCGGAGGGGAGATAAGTGAGGAAGAGCAGGGTTAGTGAGGGGTAGAAAGGAGGAGTGGATGGAGTGATAGCATGGTGATAGGAACAAGTGCAGCTGATACAACTTCAAACGGTGGCCGGGTGCTTGATTTCCCCGCTGTGCCGATGGCTGCTGGAAATAGGCGTTAAATGGAAAGTGTGTGTGTGTGTGTGTGTGTGTGTGTGTGTGTGTGTGTGTGTCCTATTACTGAGGCAGAACCTCTAACGCTGAAAATATGGGATGTTGGAATTAAGTTGTTCCAACATTCACATATGTGCAGGCCCATTTCGTCAACACAATCACACACTGGAAATAAAATGTGGCAAAGGGAGGGCAGGGATAGAGATCTGGTTGTTTTATGGATGAACTGGTTTTTTATGTAACACAATTTTCACCCAGGAGCACATTTTTGTCCGTCATTGATCCTCTAAATCAATCTGCGCTTCCCTTTTTTATCTCTACATCTAAAGCATTCACCTCATCTCTCTTTCATGCATCTCCATGCATCTTATTTAATTTATTTTTGTCCCTCTCTTAACTCTTGCTCTTTTTTTTCTGCTGCGGGCCAGTGTTATTTTAACTTAGCAAGCCAGACCTCCCTCAAAGCAAGGTCCAGCAAGGAGAGGTTTGATACATCATTTCACCCGAACATATCCCGTTTACAGCCACAGCTTTATGGCTCGTTGCTTCACAATTAATCAAACCTCGAGTGGTCTGCACCCAGGCCTCTCGGCAGGGAGAGTGACCTTGCTGAATGAAATAAACTAACATGACCTACTGCTGGGTGATGGATTAAGTGAGTTCACAAGTCATTACTGACTGGCTAGTTAGTTAACATGTAAGGAATGACATGTCTTATCTGAACATGCAGCCATGAATCTATAGAGGAAAGGTCAAAGTTTGTGTGTCCTTAAAACATTTCCTGAGACCGCAGATCAATTGTGTTCAAGTGAAGCGCACAGGGGAAGCTCTATCCCCCCCTCGGACTGAGAACTAAAAGCTGAGAGATTAGCTGGACCTTTGTTTTAGGTCATTGTGAGTTATGCTGCTCTGAATCAGATGGAGGGCAGACCTGTTCTGCTTCGGTCAGGCCAAATTAGCCTTAAAGTGAAGACGGTTGCCAGGGACTCGGCCTACTGAACCTGGCCTGAACAAATCCATTGACTTCTTTATTTATTAATTGCGGGTGGTGTCAACCAACAGGAACTATCTAGATGTAAAGTATGTATGTGGTTTACCCAGGTGCATGCTAATCCTTTATTTGCTTCTGATTTTGTTCAGCGAATACAAAGTCCCTGAGTTGCCTCCTGATCTGCTGTGTGGAGGGGACCTGGTCCTCCTCTTCCTCTGTGGAGACTGGCCAAGCCAGGGCTGTGGCCGGTCCTGAATCGGTTGACGCTTGACCACTGTCTCCTTGGGGAGTTGGATGTTAGTGCCAGGGTCCTGGTGAGTGGGTGTCTGACACCAGATGGTCTTTTGGGGACGTCCTTGGTCTCCTTTCCACAAGCAGATTGGGTCTTAAAATCTGCTGATGGTTTTTTCTCCAAAAAACTCCGGGGCAACTCGTGGTTCATTGTCTTGCCCAAGGGCACAGGCACTGCCACAGCCGCCCTTAATAGGACAGGGAGCCGGTTATGATTAGCATGGGTGTGTTATGGTCAGTAATGCAGGGAGGAGGGAGGGCATTTATTAGACCCCAAGGATACACACAACTCACTTTTGTGAGTAACAGTGTATGTAACGCACATAACCTTTGTTTGTTTAAAAGAAAAATCCACAGGACAACTTTAGCTTCATAGTTATTTCTTCATTTTAAAGCCCATGTTGCAGGTTTAATTTTCCAACGAATTCGCACTTATTGATTGTTGTGATAAACATTCAAACAGTATCCACTGTATATGATATTGAAAAGTATCACAAAACATAAATTAACACGAAAGTAGGTCATATTTTAGTGGGTTTGCTTTCTCTCCACAATGCATTGCATGACGTCACGCAAGGGAGACATAGGCCAGCCAGCTTAGAGAGACCTTGAGAGTTACGAGAGATAGAAGCAACAGTGACAAGAGTTTTCAGCAACAGATTATAGATAAGACAATACATATACAATAGATAGTCCCTATAAATATATATATTATATATACAATATAGTACAATTATTGATATAGATCTATTTAGAGAGAGAGAGAGAGATAGACAGCTATAGCTAGCATACGCGTATAGCTAGCGAGCTATCTAGCTGTAGGTTAGCTGCTCGTAGGAAGGTCGGTACAATTTGTCCGTGTTAGGCGGCAGATTTTTCAAAGACGGACGTAACCAAGAACTAAGATCTGAAAGTGAAACACGGCTTAGACGGGGGATGTTGTTGGCTTTTCACAAGTTTATAGCTAGCTAACGCTACGGCCGCCGGTGTTAGCACAACAGCGTTAGCCTAGCCTGCTAGTAATATTACGACTGCCTTTGGTGTTGCCTATGTATGCGTCCTGTTGTCAACTCATACATGTGGCATTAGTGCGCCTTTTGTACCATAATGTATTGAATGAATAGTAAGCATTGCTCCTACGAGATGTGGGGTTTTGTTACGTTACACACAAAGCTAACTGGCTATAGTTAGCCTGTACGGATGCTAGCCAGCAACTACGGCAGTAGAGTTCGGTAGCTAACCACGACGGCGTTGTCGCCCACTAATCAACCGGCAGTGGTGTTTGAAACGGACACCCGCATATCGTTTCTTTCCCGGAAGTCCTGACATTATTACATTTATGACGTTAAAGATAAATGAAGAGTAGCCGCGAGTGTGCGCGGCATGAGCTATCCGGCCGTATGCTACTCGCCTACAGCAACGCTGTCCACAGCCAGCTTCGCCGCCACACACACAACACCGGCCAAACAGCGAACACGTTTTCACCGGAGGAAGTGGTAACACTTAGAAATAACACTCGGGGATGCCTTCTATTCATATATCTAGATAAATGTACCAGTACTTCCGAACTAACGACATGTCCCTGTCACTAGGTCGAGAGAAAACGTTGACGTTCACTCGCTGCTTTCACTGTACGTAAAAAGTAAAGTCATCGTATGCACTGCTGCGTTGCTAAATAAGGAGATAAATGAAGGAGATAAATGAAGGAGACTTCCCACAATCTTGACAATTCCTCATTTGCCCTCTCACGTCTGTCAGGTTCTTAATTATTTTGCTGCTGGCCTTTCCTCCTCTTCCTCATCCCAGTCAGTCTCCGTGGTTCTAGTGCCAGGCTGAGAATTTGCTCTCCTCAGTGACGTCATCGCCGAATTGACTCCATAAACCCGCGCGAATACTAAAAATGAGACCAAAACAACTTTTAAACTATTTGGAGACATTTTAAATGATATACATATCTTGAGTTGCTTTTTGTACCCAATAATCAACAGTGGTGTTTAACTTGCAACATGGGCTTTAAGTCCAATGTGCTGGAGTCGAGATGCCATGGCCACAGTTTGCTTTTCTTTTATCTGAAGACTAGAAGGAAACCGCTGAGTAACAAACGGGTGTTGCAGAAACGTGAGCAGCATAATGTATACTAGTGTGTAGAGTTTGCACCTCTCCATCACTTCATGTTTTTCTGTCTTTTAGCTGGTTTGTCATCAGGAGAGGACATTATTTAGAGTAGAAATGAGTCACGGTGAGTTAGTGTGACACGGTGGCTAAATATAAGCAACAAATGCACTCAGTGAGCACCTGTGCACAGAAAAATGTCACACATAATCACCAATGTGTCAATTGCTCTCTCTCTCTCTCACACAAACACACACACACACACACGGATCATACATTCCACACAGTCTCTTCCACACAGAGCATGATTGAACAATTGCAAACCGTAATATCACACAAATCAGAAAGTGCCAGTACGCTCTGCAGTTAGACACACACCTCTTACAAGGCTAAATAGAGACGCGACTCATGCACTTGCACGACACACACACACACCACACACACACACCACACACACACACACACACACACACACACACACACACCACACACACAACACACACTTGCTCAGCTGTGATGTCAGGGGTAAATGGTATGGAGTTTTAGATGAAGCGCAGGGCAGATCCCCATCTATTTGTCTCAATCTAGCGATAATGAGACAAGGACTCAGTCTCACACACACACACACAACAACACACACACACACACACCAGCACACACATCACACACACACACAACACGTCGGCTTCCCACAAACCCTGCCTTCTAATTTTGCTCTTGAAGCCATTTGCGTGTCATTGTTCTTTTATTTCTCTCCTTGCATTAAGAGCAGGGTCTCCAAAGGATTTCCAGTTACTGGCGGCCATCGGCAGCAGTCAGTGACGTACCAGAAAAACATGTTGGGCCTCAATTGTCTGTATTGCTCTGAGTGTAAAACCTTGACAAATACACTCAAGTCGTAAAGACACGGGGCTGAAATAACTTCAGGGACATGTTGGTTAGAGAGAAGACTCAAACATGCAGGCGAAGTGTTTCCAAGAGCGAGGTGCTTTATGTGCTGCGAAAATTTCCATTGGAAATAAGAACCGATGGTTTAGAGGCAACTATTACAACTTTGTGTGTGCAGTGGGCTACAGAAATGGATCTGTACAGGAATGCAATGGGCTGTGCAGAAGAAAAAAGGCTGTTAGAAGTGCAAATGAAAAGACTGTAAATTAGATTATGTTTGTTGATTGTTTTCATCTGTAGTTTCTTGGCATTAATTCTGTTAGAAACGCAGGGATATGCAAGGTTGTCTGTGTTTTTATAAAAGAAACGGAGTGCAATGACACATTTACATGCATCTAATTATCAGATTATAGCTAATAAGGGGGAAGAGCTGAAAATTCTTTTATAGCTTGCATAATGAACTGTTCCATTAATACCCCGGTTTCTGTGCTACAATGCATACTTTTTTCTGTCTAAATAATAATTCTATGGTTATCCCTGGAATCGGTTTGAGCACTGCAGTAAAACCTGTTTTGAGTTTGAGCATGTTAAGAGATGTTTTTCCAACATTACAACGCTGTGGAAGAGCAGACACCAGCTGACTTTTTTGGCGTGTCATCATGCAGTTGGCGTTCCATGTCGACATAGTCTCATAGCTGGGTAAAGGTTATTACGCTTATTCTGACTGAGAATAATTACCCTTATGAGAATGTTGTTTACACGATCTCCACCACTTTAATCACATTACCACCGGATTATTGGCTGTGCTGGTAAACGTAGCTAATAGACCTTTCTCCCAGCAGGACGGTTTGACTTGTTAAACGCAGGTGTGACTAATAACGTTAATAAATGAGTGCATTCAGGTTGGGTGTGCCAGAGCCAGAGCCCTGGTGCTGCTCACGCAGGCTCACTGGCACAATGGACTGGAGCGTCATTAACTGGAACGGCCATTATCAGCTGCACGGTCAGCGCGCCTCATGATGAGTACACACACACACACACACACACACACACACACACACCACACACACACACACACACACACAGTAGGAGGAGCACGAGTTTCAATCAAAGAGCATTGAGAAAAAAGGAATTATTAAAACCTAGAAAAAAACTAGAAAATCACAGGCCAACCTGATAATGCGATAAAACATATAAATAAATAATGCATGATGTTCTGTGCTGAGGAAATCTAGACAGTTACAGTACATTCTGTAAATAAGAGGCCCATAATAGGCACACGGTGTTCTCTGGGCTCTATAGTTCCTGAGAACGGGGGTTTTAGGATTAATCGTGTCATGTTGAGCTATTTGTGGAAGGGAAGGCTTAAGAAGGTCTTGTTGGTTGAGTCAACATGTCTGCACTGGTGGTCCAGCAATCTTTGCTCAATATCTATTAGTGCAGCCTGGCTGAATCACCTTATTACTTGTGACAGTAGTCTTCGGCATGCAGAGCCCGTTAGAGGAGATGCTTTGATGATGGTAAATGGAAACCGCGAGAGGCGTGCTGCTTTACTTTGATCTCTAATAATCAACATGATGTGACTCACTGAATCCTGTTTTGCGTGCCCTTGTAGTCTGTCACCTAACGTAACCTGAAGGTAGTTGGGACATAAGTGGTTTGTTTTAATGCAATAGGAACATAGCTAAGCAAGAGGAAATGAGCAGAACCTGATATCCTTTTAAAATGGACCGTACTTAATGCACAATTTGGCCTTCATTTCTAAAAATGGCAAAATAAAATGTGGGCTGTGGTGTTATGGAGAATGATGTGAAGGTATTGACTAGACTAACTCCAGCCTTTTTCTAAGATTCCATGACTTGCCATCCTATTTCACACATGTACCTTCTTTTTTCAGCTGTATTTGCCTTGTACCAGGAATATCCCAGAAAGATATTCGACCTGACTATTTAAGCTTTCTGCGCCATGCTAAACAGGATGTGTCTTTGTGTTTCTTGTGTTATTATGAACATCTGCTCTAGTGTGGGAAAGCATTTGTCATTGAGACTGTTGATACTTGGACAACATTTTGGAACATTGGCAGCCCGAACCTGACACGAGACCGTCTCTGAAGTGAAACAGTGCAGGCGGTGCTCGTTAATTAGACTGGGGAAGAGTTGTTTAGTGTGGAGCTTCAGCATTTCTATAGGACTTGAAATTGAGAGTCACATCTTGAGAGTTCATCTCTAGCGCTATGGTTGCCTTCATTCGTTGTTTGCAGTTTGTTTTCCCAGGGACTCTCTGTACTCGGTGTACTGCTCCTTTTAGGGTTTAAATACTTTTGGTCTGCTTTTATTTGTTTTCACACCTCAATTTATTTCTGTTTTTTATTAATCTTCATACATGCATGTTGGTCTTCACAAAGAGTACCACAGTTCTTCCTTTTTAAACTGACCCTGGATCCAAAACGAGTCCCAGGCATTGTTGGGAGAAGGCCAGGTAGAAGCAATTACATGGCAAAGATGAGCAGTCTGATGATGAATGGTAATATTGATGATGATGGACCTGAAGTGAGATAAAAGTAAGGTTTTGTAATGTGGCAGTAGCTCAGTCTATACATAGTTGGGTTGGGAACCAGAGGGTCATTGGTTCAATTCCCTATACGACTTAAGTGTACTGCCAAGGTGCTCTTGAGCAAGGCACCCAACCCCAAGTGTCTCCACTGGTGCATGTATAACTACTGTGCATGTGTGTGTATTTCAGGCCTGTGTGTTCTGAGTGATCACATTGTCATTTCCCTTGCCGGATTAATAAAGCATAAATTCTACTATTATATTTTAAAATGGGTATTATCATTGCTTGAGTTCTGTTGCAGGTTAATAGAAACAGGAAGTTACATGGAGGTGTAACTCCAACCTGGGGTCTACTCCCACTGAGACTGGAATGGATTCCCGAGTTAAAAACGTTACCATGCTGCGAGTTTGTTCATCACACCACTCATTAGTGAATCAGCATTCACAGCACATCAACGGGAGCCGCTGCTCAGCGAATTAGCTCTCACTTTTGACAGGTCAACAAGTAGCCATTGAAATGAGTAACGGCCGACCAAAGGAACTGCCATGAGAACTGATCACCGCCTGAAGTGCATCTGTTGACAATAAGGAGTCAGAAATGGTGGACTAAAATGATTTGGCACATGTATCCAAATTAAATCCACCATACTGCCATTAGTTTGGAGCCTGAAATGAGCTCTTCTCCCTGAAAGATCATCTGTGTAGCAGTTTGTCTGCTTTTTTCTGCTGCAGAATATCACTTTGTGTTATAAGTTTAGACCAAATTGGCTCCAGTTTGACTTCTGCTGCGGTTTTATGTGATGGGGGGTAATAATAGTGTTTATTGAGATGGAATCCCACAGTGAAACTATAAAGTCCCAATGTTTTTCTCGGGCTCTACAAGTTGAAGATCTGCGTCTGCTGCATGCTATCTCTAAACTCTCTGCTGGTTCCATAGTTTCTTTTTTGGAGTGGGTGGGGGGCTGGGGGAGTTGTTGGTTTTCAGGATATTAATTACTATGTTAGCTGTCTATATAGACGTCAGAATTGTTTGTTGTTATGCCAGGTGTTTGGTACAACGTGTCAATGCGTTACAGGACTACATGTGGTCTGATTACTCAATGGAAACATGGCTGGATTTGTTCCTGTTTTACAACCTAAGAGAGACGCTCATTCACAAGTTTGAGTATAATAAACACAGAAGACCAACCACCTGGTGGCAGGGTCTGAGACGACTCACTCTGTGGGTTGGACGTGCATCACGAGTCATTTAATGCGTCACAGGCATACTGCTCAAGGATTCCCAAAATACCACTAAGTAGCTATTTGATTTAATCAGCCTGCGTCCCAGGGTCCCTGAAAGGGGCCTTCTTTTAGCTCGCTCAGCACCACGTTTCTTGAGAGCAGGTGAGTCTGAGTCAGTGTTTGAGGATGACACATCACATTTTAGTTAGGATTCCTGGTGTCATTGTTTCAAGATTATTTGAAATATCACATATGTGTCATTTTGTTGACCCCTCAAATTCATGTAAAGCATTTGACGGGTCATTCTGTATCAAGAAATGTACCTTTTGTTGTAGTCCCCAGAGAGCAGTGGGAACTTGGGGACCCCTGTGAAAAGCCAACTGGGACATGTACAAAGTGGTTAGAGCCATACAATAGTTTTATTTTAAACCACTTGAGGACAGACAGTCAAAACAATACATATTTTGTAGCTGCAAAGCATTTACTTTTTAGACCTCTGACAAATTGACTAGTGCTTTTACAGTAAATGTGTTGCCTCCTAGGTGGCAAATGGGTAAGTTTAGAGAAGAACCTTTGCTCTTGAGCTGCAAATGACTCAAAAATATTTACTGTTCATGCTTTATATCTAAAAATGTTGTTCTCCTATTGCAAGCTGCAGTTATGTGAGAGATATATTGACATGAGTGCAATAGCTCTTTGTGTAGAATGTCTAGCGAGTTCAGCACCATGGACAGCGTCCTTTTCAACTCAGAGGCAACTGAGACGCATTAATGAATGTCCTCCCATTACTGAGAGACTGTGTCTGCCACTTCTCAAAGCATTCTGCTCCACTTCTTTTCCTTAGATTTCTGAATCTTTTCTGAATTAAATAAGGCATCATAGCTGTATTCACATGGGCTGTGTCTTATGAAACCTTAGGTACACAGATGCAAACGGAGACACGCATGCAAAGCCGGCATCCCAGAAAGAGCCCCAGCTCCCTTGATAAACTCCAAGGTGAAAATGTATCTGCTGAGTAATTACAGGAAAGATCACCAATCAGACTTTTATATTTCACTGAGGGAAAAGCCCCTTGGCGAATGTCTAACACTGATTCCAGATTTTTAGGCGCAGCCATGAAACAGACATGATACATCTGTTATCTGTGTAATGGGACTGGTAGTGAGAGAGATGAGAAGTATGCAGACCACTGCTGCTTTTCCTTCTGGCATTAAACACTATTTCCAGTTATTTCATGCCACTGGAATTGGATAAAGATGGGTGTCTTGGTGAAAAGTTATTGGTTACTTTAAGCAAGCAGAAAGATGTAAGAAATAAAGAGCTAAACAAGGTTCAGGTTACTTTATTTAGAAAAAAGTGAGCGGAGAATTAAAGCATGGCCTTGGGAGTAATGGGCATGAAGGGGTAAGGCGTGATTACAGTTGTTTGTCACATTTGCTGTCGCCTTGACCTGCTCATTCTTCCTCTGGACACGAAGCGACGCAGTCACGTGCAAATAAGAGCACAGAGACAAGCGTGGAAACAAACATTGACTGGCCTGCTGGCAGTCTACCAGACCAATAAGTAGTGGACCGCAGCACAGTCACTAACGGCCAACTGAGTCTCTGTGTGTGGCCACGTTTTTGTTTTCTTTCATCCACATTAGAGTCTTCTATTATTAATATTGGCTCCAGTTTGTATGCTGCTGCTGAAAGACAGAGGTGTGTCCGTGTGTGTGTTTATTTTGCGCTTGTCTTGTCTGCTTGAGTAAATCTGTAGCTAATGTACGTGTGAGAGGACCCCCGCACGTCCCTGTGAGTGTACGCTCACTCCTCGTGTGTTTGTGGGGGTGGGGGGGGGTGAGGGGGTCTGGGCCGGTGGTTAAGGTGTGACGGATCGGAGAGGAGTGAAAAGACGAATGACCTGACAGCTCCCATCTTCAACTCTTAATCACTAAGGGAGCGTGGAGGCTGTGTGAGACAGTGAGATGCAGTGCTTGTGTTGGAGGGGGGTGATGGAGACCAGGGGCCCATTTCAAGAAGGAGGTTTAACAAACTGAGTCTAACCCTGCTCGCTGAGCTGATTTACCATCATCACCACCACCTCCATCATCATCATCATCACCACCATCATCATCATCACCACCACCACCACCATCATCATCATCACCACCATCACCATCACCACCACCTCCACCATCATCATCATCACCATCACCACCACCTCCACCATCATCATCATCACCACCATCATCATCATCACCACCATCCATCCATCATCACCACCATCCCCATCACCACCACCTCCACCATCATCATCATCATCACCATCACCACCACCTCCACCATCATCATCATCATTATCATCACCACCACCACCATCACATTAAAAAGGCAGCATGGATGGAGCCATGACACTACAATTCACCATGGCAACAACCACAAACAAATGGCACATACAATACTCATGCGCACATACAGAGTAAAAACAACAACCCAGCGCCTGCTGCAAAAGAGAGATAAATTGCGTGGAAGAAAATTGCTTCTGGAGTAAATGCGTATTAATATTCCAGTATAGTGTATATCATATTTGACCATAAGTATAGCTTAATATTACTGGTGAATTAGTATTGGACCTATAATCTAATTAATTTGGGTGAAATACTGCGTGTGAAAAAGTACTACGCCTACTAATCCCATTCTGAGGCTGCAGAGCATCATTAACAGAATTATAACTAATAATCTTTTATTCCAAAGGGTTTATATCACCCACCTCCAATAATACTGGATATAATATAATATATAATATAATACCAATAATACCTCCATACTGGGGAAGGGCTCCTACTGGTTTGTGTCCATGGAACTCTACAAAAACGTCTAGAACACGTTTCAGAGCGAGTCACGGCGCTGTACTAATATTCTCCGCATCACCAATGTTGTGTCACATGTGTCCCAGATAATCTGCTGGAGAGCATGCCCAAGATGGGTGATATGGTATGAAATGATATGATATGAGAGATATGAAGGAATGTAGCCTATAGGCTGCATAACAGACTGGCAAGAAGAATGATACCGCTCAAATAATCCGTTATCTGAAAATGAAAATGTCTGGACTTCAATATCATCTCCTGACATATAACACCCTGCGAAGTAAAGCCGCTCATCAACGGGATCGTTGACACAAAGAAATCCCGTGTTTAAAAAAAAAAAAAAAAAAAAGTTTCATAGTCATCTTAACACGGTTAATAAACCAACCCTGTTTTTTTATTCATGCAGGTAACAAACTGCGCTACAATGCACCCGATACAGGCTGAATGGATGAATGAGGAAATGAAAGAGTGCTGAGTCAGAGGGAGGAGACTGAGAGAAACTAGAGGTCCCGCTCCCGACCAGGTTAGGTTCACAGGCTCAGTTACCATAGTAACTGACTCTGAGGTGGAGTTACCTCCCCTTCATCTCAGGGTTAAGTAGCTTTTCACTAAACCTGCTTTCTGAAATGGGGCCCTGGTGTGTGTGTGTGTGTGTTGTGTATTTGTGTGTAATGCTGAGCAGCGTTGTGAAAGTGGTGTGAGTCCAGATATTGTTTGAAGAGCTGGGTCTAATGTCTGCGTTACACACTGATCTTTACCAGGAGCAAGAACAGAAAAGCCTTGTTTACAAGGGACCTTTGGGTGCGGGTGGATCCAGGAGAGCTGTGGATCAGAGACACCCTGCCAACGCTGGCTTTATAGGCTTTATGGACGAGCACCTAGATGTGAAACCTAATGTGAACCAGAGGAGGGTTTCAGGTAGAAAAGACCGGTACCTTCCACAGCTAAATGCAGCCCTCGTTGCAGACGTGTCACTCGTCTAAGGGGTGTCCCTTCATAGCATCAGGTCTGTGTTACGACTCTGGGCTTGGTTGTTTCTTGCTTGTTAGGGTGGTGGATTCTTATTTTTGTTGGCTTTTAGGTAACCTTTTCCATCCCTAGATAAATGTATGTCATGTTTGAATAAGCACGCATTAAATATCTGTCTTGGTGGCTGCTGGGAACCTGGGGAAGATGGGTCGTTTTTATGTTTTTTATTGCCCACCCTGATCCAGGACATTATATCAACCTAGTGGACAACTTCCTACAGCAGACTTTACATGAGATTTGAAACTTGTTTGTGAGCCGTCTTTAAGTGACGTTGCACACTGGGAAGCCACAGTTGAACTTGATGAACTACATGATGCAGGGAAGGTTTGAGCACGGCCCTGACCCGGATCTCCAGGTTTTTACTTTAACTTCCAGAGTAGGCCCAAAGGTTTCTTGGACCAACTTGCTGTTTTTTAATAAAAAAAAGCTAAATATATGAGTATGTGTGGGAAGATGGTACGTCCAAAATAATGGAGGTCTTGCTGTTTTCCCCCTCAGGTTGTTGTCCTTACAGTAATTTACAGTAACTTTTCATGTCCCCTCTGAGTTGTGTAAAGGAAAAACTCAGGAGCAGCACGACTCTTTTCACATTTGTGAGAGAGGTTTGGGAGACCTTGATGAATTAATCAGAAGCATTTAATGAACACTCAATTCAGGCAACAATTAACCATGATAATAATGTATTTTGTTGGGCTGTGGGCTTAGGCTACTGCGGTAAACCTAACGTGCATCCTCCGGTCTCCATGGCATCCTGCGGTCACCAGGCATCATGTCAGACTCCAACCCCGTATAAAAACTACATACGGTGCAGAGATGATAAAATGCATAGCTGTATAGAACTACCTGTGTTATTGTGCGGTGCCAGCCCAGCTCTGTGAAGGTCCTGGCCTCCTGAAGGTGGAGTTGAACTCATGCTGAACCTTTAAGGTAAATAAAGATATTACAGGCGCCTAGACACAGATGCTGAAGCCTTGTTCAGCCTATCTCTCTGGGATGGGTGCAGAAGTGTGGCAGGCTCACCGACCTCCAAAGACAAAACACGTCCTTATCATGCAGCTGCCTAGAGAGACGGACATAATTAAACATAACCGGTTTGGTTATTAGAGACTCGCCAAATATTCTTGTCCCCTGACTTGTGACCTATGAATGACCTGATCTTGTCTAAGCTTTCCACTAGTCTCATCATACCACAATTTGGTGTTTCTGGAAATTCCACCATATGTTCTTAAATGTTAGTACTCAGAAACATTCTAGATTGTAACACCTGGTTGTTGTAGTTTTTTTGTTGTTTATTGCACCTACTTGTATTTGGGTAGTGATGAAGTGACATCCAATCCCTGTGCACACCGATACATAATACATAAAGGATCTCCAGACTGCATTCTACTGTCCGGTGTGAGTTCTGTCTATACCACATTTGGATGCTGGAGGACAATGTTGGCTGCCCTTCTGAAGCAAACATTCAAGTAGTGCAATAGTGTAAGCTTTTTTAGCAACAAAAAAAAAAACTAAATCTAAAACAAAGTGAGACTACAAATGTGTAGCCAACAAGCCAGATGCCCTGCAACCAGAGGCAGCGTGTTTTAAGGCGGTGCCATGTTGAGTTTGAGGTGTTTGCAGTCTAGCCAACAGCCTTGGACATCAATACCTAACTCACTATGTTGCTTTGGCAATCACCAGTAGGACTGATTGCAACAAGAGTGATAACGACGCCTGTGAGCAGAGACCTCCCAGTGATAAACACAGCACTGTGGGAATAGTGGGGGGATAGTCAGAACCCAATTCTTTTGGAGGAAAGGTACAGAGATTTAATTTGCACCAGAATGAGTGGAGGCAGGGACTTCTGATACTGAGCCGTGTGTGTGTGTGTGTGTGTGTGTGTGTGTGTGTGTGTGTGTGTGTGTTAAATTGTTAGAGCGTGGGCATGTGTAAACGAGAGCCTGTGCAAGCATCAATTCACATTTAGAAGTTTATTTTCCCACTAAAACTAATGCAGTACTCGAAGGTGTGTTGTATGTGCCCGTGTTTGCAATCTGCAAAAGGATTTGGGAGCAGGAGCCACAGTAATCACTGGCGTTTGTGTGTCTGTGTGTGTTTTGTATGCTGTGTGCGTAGCTCCGAGAGCTGTAGCCAAGCGGGGGTTTACAAGGGGCATCTAAATCAGGATAGGTGTGTGTGTGTGAGAGAGAGAAAGAGATATCACTGAGAGCCGGATGAAGGCTGAGAGAAAAATGCCGAAGAGATACTGATTGGGGAAGGGAGGGGTGTGTGTGTGTCTGTGTGTGTCTGTGTGTGTGTGTGTGTGCGCTTCACATCATTAGGGGAAACATGGAGAAGAGAGTGAAGGGACTGTGTATGTGTTGGTGTGCGTAGTAGCCACAGGCTTCCAGAGCAGCCTTATAATGAACACATTGATCTGATACAGCAGACAGGAAGGGGACAAACCTCCATGTAGTAATGGTGTCGTTCCCTCTCCATTATTTTAGAGTCTTTCATTAATATTGGCTGTTGTATTCTTTATATCGTTCCCTATCTCGCCACAACTTTATTTATACCTTTGGATTTACTCCCTAATGCTCACTTATTGAGTTTGTTTACACTTACACATTAAATAGTAGACGACGATATCAAACATAGAAAAATGAGGGAGATTTTCAAACTTGCAGGTAAAACATCAAAATGTTCCCTGGTCCAATTAAAAAAAGAAAGAAGATAACAAATACAAATCAGAACGACCTTAGACCTTGTCCAAATGGGGAAACTATTAGCTCTCAGTAAAGAATGTGGTCCGCAGGAAGTACCAGACATACAGAGACATTTGGGACAATGCGTTGATTTCCTTTCTTGCCAGGAGTTACATCAGAAGGTTGATTCCTCTCACGTCTGTATGGTAAATACGATGCTACTCCCACTAGGTAGTTTAGCTTAGCATAAAGTCTGGAAATATGGAAGCAGAACCTTTCCCATACCAGCTCTTTGAACTTTCGGATGGATTGATCAAACGAGATGTAGGTCTCTATCCTGCACCCGGCGCCGCACAAAGCCCGACGCACGTGTCTCTGTTAGGTTAAGACCAGCACAGGTGTCAAGTTGCCGTCCAAGTCCAAACGCGCCTGGCTGTTAAAGGGAATGGGAGATGACCTCTGATTGGTTGATTGGATGTTACACCCAAAACACACCAATGAATGAATGAATGAATGAATGAATGAAGACACTAAGTACAACCCGGCGCCTGGTGCACAGTCCCTTTAATCTGCTGTTAATCCAGGAAAAAGTGGATTTGGACCCGCCCTTAATGCATTTGAGGTTCTGGGAGGCGGATTGTGAGACATCTGGACAGACTAGCAATCACCTCACTCTTAGTGTCAGCTAGTCTCGCTTTGCCAGACCTTCTTTCACAGCGCTGCAGAGGAGGGTCTGGCTGGTCCACACAGTATTCTGGGATGGGAGAAAAACAGGCTTTTGTTTATTGCCATTTCTTTAAACCAATCACAATCATCTTGGGCGGGGCTAAGCTCCAGACAGAGCCATGGTGCCTCTGCTAAATAGTCTCAGGAAGGAAGTTGTTTTGGTGGAACATGTGTACGTTCAGAAGTAGTTTTAGACGTCAACAGAAACTCTGATTGGACAGATAGTCTAGCTAGCTGTCTGGATTTACCCTGCAGAGATCTGAGGACCAGGTAACCATAGTCCTCAGATTGGACAGATAGTCTAGCTAGCTACTCTAATGTAAATGTAAATGTGCTGTATTTATATAGCGCTTTTCCAGTCTTAACAACTGCTCAAAGCGCTTTTTACATCTACAGGAAACATTCACCATTCACACACATTCATACACGTGGCCGGGCTGCCGTACAAGGCCACCTGCTCATCTATACATTCATACACATTCACACTCCGATGCGCAGCACCGGGGGCAACTCGGGGTTCAGTGTCTTGCCAAGGACACTTCGACAATGACTGCAGGCGGGGATCGAACCACCAACCTTCCAATTGGCAGGCAACCGCTCTACCACTGGCCACAGCCGCCCCAGCTGTCTGGATCACCCTGCGAGATCTGAGGACCAGGTAAACCATAGTCCTCAGAAATCCACCAGAGGTTAGAACACCAACACAGAGAAAGAGGACAGGGACGGACATCCGGCCTAAAGGAGGGACATCCAGCAATCCCAGAAATGAACATCGTTGATATAGACTAGTTGTCAGCTAAACCTAACCAGCTTGCTTTGCCAGTCTGCATTTGGATGAAGTCAAAGCTTCAATTCTGATTTGTAAAGAAATGCTTGTAAGGGCTTGTATTGCAGCAGCATACAGGCCTATTGCAATACAGTTATGTTGGCGGATACTATAAATGGAAGAAAGTAAAGATGTCCACAGATTTCTGAAGTTATAGCAGTTATAGCATCAGGCAGAAATCCCTTCTCCGTTTTGGTCCACAGCCCAATGCCTGGTAGCACAGCACAGCACGGCTCTGCCCATCCTTTGGCTTTCTTCTCTTTCTCCTCTGCAGGTCTTCTCCCTGTAGCAGGAGGCTGAGGATCCTGTGTACCTCAGAAAATGAAACCCTGCAATACCATTTACAGTTTTTTTCTCTCAATATGAATGGTGCTTATACTCTGAAGTAGAAGATGTCTTTTTCTTCTGCTGTAAGTCCCTCTCTCTAGAATATATGTATATATGTCACCTCTTTGTACTTTCAGTTTCCCTACCCCTAATAAAAACATAGATGTATACTGTATACATCTCTTTTGGTATGCTCTTTACAGTTTTAGTCCCAGCACACTAATTTCTCGGCTGCAGCTCCCTCCCTCCCAGTGCTGTTAATGAGGCATGGGTAAGTGTGGTTCTGTTTATTGCTCAACTCCCCACTCCCAATTATGGCTTTCCTGACTGATTTTGCTTCCGTAATTATTTCAAGTCACTCTGGGTTTGAGTGTCGTCTAACCGCCCAGAGTGTGGTTGTAAGTTCTGTTCATCCGGGGGTTATGCTTAGTGTGTGCGGTGTGTCTCCTCCCGCCTCCGTGACGGAGATCTATCTATAGTCTACCGTGTACATAGGCGCTGAGGTGGATGTTTCTGGGTTTAGAGAACGAGAGCCGCTTCTTACTCACACCCAGAGGCGAGGACTCTGCTTCTCTCTGGTTCTGAGCTCTGGTCGGTTGTCTGTGCATTTATAAAAAAAAAAATAATAAATAGGATAATTGGATTTGGGGTCATAAGTGGCAGGGGTTCACTTCTTTTTAAATTCCATTTATGACTCTAACATTTTGAGTCATATGCAAATACACTTTGAGCAACAGTAATCTTTCACACAGTTTAGGTTCCTTCACTCTACCTTCCCTTGGGGACATTAAAGAGCCATAAACACATCTAAAGCCGCTCCAAGACCTTATTACCATATTCTCTTTTCACTCACTCCCTGCCACTAACATTTCCGTTTTTCTTTCTACTAATCTCTCTCCCCCTTCCTTTTTTTTCTGTCAATCTTCCTCTTTTACCCGCCCTTTCACTTTCTCCGCCTCTCACATCAATTCAAAGCAGCCTACCCCCATTAAGACGGCTTTACAAGAGTGAAAATAAAGCAACAAATCTAGGAATGAAATTAACTCCCAACAATTACATCTCCTTCCTCGCTCTTCTCTCTCACTCCTTCACTCTCCCTCCCTTTGTTAATCTAGAGAGCGTAATTGGCGTGATAACACTTGGGATGCAAACAAACAACCAAATAGAAAAGGAATGTGATTGCTTTCTCCCTCTGCTGTGTGTGTGTGTGTGTGTGTGTGTGTGTGTGTGTGTGTGTGTGTGTCTCATTGCAGCTGATATCATGCACTGTTAGCCTACTCGGTGATTTAAATGTGGCTGTGGCGATGTCTTTTCCTTTCCCAAACCCTGTTTAACACCCAGCTCTTAAAACCCTCTCTCTTTTCGTTCAGGTGCTTCATTTGCAAAGTAGGACTCAGTTATTAATTTTTTGACTCACTTGTCTCTCCATACTTTGCATTTAGATTTTGCGTGGTTACATCTACCTCAGTACACTCACAAACCCTTTGTGTTTATTAAATAATACATACAAATTAAATTTAAATTTATTTCTCTCTCAACATCTAGACCAACATCCCCTTCCTCCAGAATGTTTTTGCCAACCACCAGTTCCTCCACTCCACCGTGGACACCCAGTTCATCGACGAGAACCAGGAACTCTTCAACCTCAAGCCCACTCAGAACCGAGCCCAGAAACTACTGCACTACCTGGGTCAGTTCTCTCTCACACACACACACACACCACACCACACACACCCCACACAACACACACACACACACACACACACACAACTCTCTCTATATAAAGGTCCGTATGTTGACAGTGTGAGAACTTGCAGAACAAAAAATCTGAACATGTATGGTTAAATTTGCAGAGCGCCCGGGCTCACCCGGTAGAGCCCATATGTGGAGGCTCAGTCCTTGACACAGGGGCTCAGGGTTCGAGTCTGACCTGTCGCCATTTGCTGCATGTCCTCCCCCTCTCTCCCCCCTTTCCTGTCTCCAGCTGTCCTCTCTATTAAAGGCTAAAATGCCCAAAACATTATCTTAAAAAAATCAACAAAAAAACAAATTGCACTTGTAAAAAATATTCAGACACGTGATCTGAATTTAAAGTCACAGAAAGAAAAGAAAAACATGACAGCTTGTAAAAAATAAAAAGCACTGGGGCTGGGCAATAGATCATCATTACATATCGCTGTGTGGTGGTTTCCAACGGGTTGCAATCGTTTTTTTTGCAACTGTAAGTCCAGCAACCACAGTCCGTATTTGGGTTCTAGAGAGCTGGAAGGCTGACAGGTCATTCAGAATCCAAACAGTGACCGTAACCTGCACAGTAACATTAATCAAGGTGGACATTTTGGATAAAATATTGTTCCAGAACTGAACAACAGGAGAGCACTCCCAGAACATGTGAAGAAATGTACCTTGAGCTTTTATTGACTTTATTGTTTTACATGTTGTACATGTGGTGCTTTTTGGGGATTAAACATGTCCTGTGAATGAAACTGTAGTGAATCTGCTGATGGTCTGGATTGCGTGGCTGGGATGTTAGACCATACATCATGCCAGTCAAGATCGATACCCAGCCCTGGGCAATCACGTACCCAGATCATCTCAATAGGAAGGGCAGAGCGGCCAGATATCACCAAGAACTGACAGAGCCTAGACACCATACCACAGGTTTTAGGCTGCACAGTAAATAACATCTGAGTAGGATGGATGGGCAAAGGCCTCTGCCAGGGGACACCGTTTCATTGTAGGTAAAAGAAAAAGAGAATCGTGGTAGGTTGAATGTGTTCTGCAAATCAGAACAAGTAACAAGCCAACCTTGCTAAAAATGTCTTTTAGACAATGATCTCCTCTTTGTTCCCACTGTGGGGCTGTTATCAGCCTCCCACCAATCAGGAGTACTGTATTATTGAATAATGGGGAAAACGTGCCAGTTCCAAACTACTGTATATGGTGGTATGTTTCAGCTAATCTCCAAGTTTTGATAAGATAAGAGATAATGGGGCCACTGATTATTAGAGATATTGGCAAAGAGAATGCCATCGCGTGACCACGGCTCTGTCAGAGTACTTTCTAAGGTACGCCAGCAGACAGACACATCTGGGTTCAACCAGGTGAGGAGGGGCCTCAATACGAAGGACCAGAAATAATGATTAAAGTTGGAATCTGAAAGGCCACCATCCTCTCTCCTCCTCTGTAGAATAGACATCTTAAGTCACGGCTCGTTTGCTTTTCTAGATACATTTAGATACTGTTGATTGTAATTTTTGCCAATAGCCAGCAGGAGGGGGGAGAGGTAGCAGAGAGCTCACATAGTTAATCCTGGGTAAAACATTCATTTTAACCACTGAGATATGGGCTTGAATTGACATTGGGAAACCTGTCCTTTTTTCTATATCCTTCAAAACCCTGTTCAGAGCAACAGTATAGTCACATTTAATGATCTGGTTTAAGCAGGGGAAGACCTCAATGCCTAAATACCAAAGTGACTGTGGATGTGTAGTGAAACCAGAGCAAACCCTGGGTCATCTCAGCCTTCCACCAAGCCGTAGGGGAAGGCAGGGGAATATGAGCGAATTGTAGATGAAGAATGGGACGGTACAAGATGTCTTCAGGTCAGCTTTAAGAGGATTGGTTGGTATATATGTACTGAATACCTCCAACTCACAAATGGGACACGGAAGAAGGAAAACCCTGCTTTATATAAATGTGTCCATAATCCTTACTAGCCTCAGGGCTGCTGTTTTATAACCCTCATTGATTC
>NW_022605599.1:585081-589947 GCF_008692095.1 Etheostoma spectabile | reverse complement strand
TTCCCATTTCTTTATCATCTTTACAGAATGCTGGATATGTTACAGGACTACATCTGACTTGTATTCTGACTTTGTTTTTATCCTCCTATCCAGGTCATGTGATGGTAAATGGACCAACCACACCCATCCCAGTCAAGGCTAAGCCTTCCTCCATTGACCCTGTCATCCCTCCTGGCATTTTGGGTATGTCAATCAAAAGTAATTCAGCCAATCGCAATGCATACTTTACATTATCACACATCATTATGCTGCTTGCCCAGTTACTCCTGAGTCACATTCTTTATTCACCGATCAAAATCAGATTTTACACTTTGCCAGAGCTTTAACAGCACTGTGCAGTGGTGCTTTACCAATGAAATAATTTTAAAAAGCTGTTTTTACAGCGTAGTTCTGTGTGCAGGGCAAAGTGTCAGCAGTGACTGATAATTTAAAACTATTTTTAAAAGTGTGCCCCCAGACGTTGCTACCATAATAATGTCACAATGCATTGTCCTTATTGTATTTATTACACTTGGACCGATTTAGCAAGGCACTGCTATTGAAGGGTTAGGGGTTTCATTTGCCCTCCGGTACCCAAGCTAAAAATGTAAACACTTGTGGATCCGTATGGCACTTTGTATAAAAGCACCCCCCGGATGATAAATGGGCTGTCGAACAGGCCGATAGCTGTAGGCGTAAAGGCATTCCTGAACGGCTCAGTTTGGCACTCAGGGAGGAAAGGCCTCAGAGTGCACGGCTGAGCGGGGAGAACAGCGGTGAGGGGGTGCTCTTCATTGTTTGTGAAGGCAGAAGTTCTCTGCGTCTCACCCTGCTCTGCACCAGCACCCCTGGAGTCTCGCAGGAAAGGCCAACGGCCAAGCTGGGCTCTGGGATGAGCTTGTAGAGCCACTTAAAGTCTCTGGAGTGGATTCTTCAGCACCCCACTCTAACTATAGCATCCGAGTAAACTTTGCAAGGTTGAACCAAGGCTGGAATACAAAAATAATCCTTTTAAATAAAAACTAGATGTGCTCGGTTTTAAAAAAGTATTAAAATATGTAAATAAATTGGCTTTTTTCACTTGATGTCACAGCCTGTCTCTGTGGCGTTTTGAAATGATGCACTTTTTGTCCTTTCCCACTGCGCTCCTAGCTTTATTTTTTGTTTGGGATGCAAACTGGCATGAATTTCTGCAGCTGCGCCTTTTGACAGCAACAAAATAGTCAGCTGTATCAACCTGACATGTTTATCAGCACCCTGTTCTGCCTCAGCACATACCCCAGCATGCCCAGTAAACACGAATTTATAACAAAATAATGGAATAATATGACTCCTAATCAGGCATAACTAATCAAATCTGACATCTAAAAACCATGCGCAGTGGAACGGAAGGGAGTAGAATGGAACAGCATAATCGGCGGCGTTTGTGTACGTCTGCATGTGAGTGACTGAGTGTGTGTCTCTGTGCGTACCCACCACTTGTCTACTTATGCAAATCTTGTGTTGACAACTCTTTTCCCCACCTTTGGATTGCAGCCAGCACACATGCATTTACTCTCAAGCACGTACTCTATAGGCAGACGCCCTTTGTGTACATGCCCCCACTTCCCTACTGTAAGCAGCTGATGAAATAGTTGTACAGTATGCAGCCCGGGGACGCACACAGCATACCTAAAGCCCAGTAATGAGATTTGTAATGTGCTTATATCCTTTCTTTCATTTGACAGAGGGATTGAAAGAAGAGAGGGATTAGGCCTGTATTATCACACTCTGTGGAGGGAGGGGCTGGGGCATGGAAGCAGAAATGGGTTATGACAGAAGCAGCGAGGGTTTGGGCAGAATATGTAGAGAGAATGCTTATATGGACATAGTGGCAGGCAGGGGACATATGAATAATCATAGATACATGGGGAAAGAGGGAGTAGGAAGGACTATTACTGTGCACCACCCACAGAATAGAGAAGAGCAAAGATCAGAACGACATCGTCACGTCTCAAAACATCACCTCGACAGATGAGGAGGAAGAGGAAGCCCAACAAGCAAAACTAGTCTTGAGGAGTTCCCTCCACACTGAGGAGAGAAGGCAGACGGAACGTGTTAAATACTGAAAGGCTATTATTTTCTAATTAGGATTTGTAGTCCAAAACGGTCCCTGGGAAGGCTGATTGTAGTCACATCATCGATAGTGTAGAAGTACACCTTGTTCCAATTACTGTCAGGATTTATTGAATGGAGGACATCTAGAGGTTAGTCACCAGACGCCCGTGGGCTAGCTTGAGGAAGAAGGACATAAAAATGACCGACTACCTTCCTCTTCCCAGTTGTGCGCTGTTTTTCCATTCTTAGGATTAGAGTAGACAGGTAGTCTCTAGCACAATATGCCAATTTGCACAATGGACTTTATTAATATAGTTTCTATTCTTTTTTTCTTTTGCTGCCCAGTAGTTCTTGATGCTTTCATTAGCCACCTTCAAACATCAAGGACAGTTTATTTTGTAGCTTTTGTTTAGTTTGAAAATTCATTTCCAGGTAGCTTAAAAGGAGTCAAAAAGAGTCTTAACTTTGGCTTTCTGAAACCTCAAGATACTCTGGGTGTGTGCACTGCAAGGTAACTTTTTTTTCTTCTTTGTTCTTCTTTGTACAATTTCTTCCTTTCAGTTTGTTTGTTTAATGCCTCCCAGACAACTGTGCCAAAAGCCAATTCTGCTCTTGAACTGTACTGCCAGTCAACCGTTGTTCAGCCGGCTGTATTTCAGCAGTGTTGTGGTAAATAGCAGACAATAACTAAATGCAAATTTAAATTGCCCTCTATATCTATCAAAAATGTATAGTCCAGGGATTTCTAAGTATCCAGGAGCCGCTGCTCATCGTTGCTCACGGGAGAAAAAGCAGAAACATGCAGGCGGAGGTGAGAGCAAGCAGCAAAAGTGTCTGCACAGGCTCTACATTTGTCTTACAGCTCATTAACAAATCTGCCTGCCTTTAACCTGCACCGGCTTAATTGATTGGCTGTTCCCGCACACCTGACTTTAATAAAGCGCTGATTAGTAGGACCATCAGGATCTGACAATTAACAGATTCCTAAACACAGAGATACAAGACATTTAACAGGCTTCTCGGGCGCTGGTGCCGGCTCAGGACAGCGACGAGGCAAGCTGTTATTACTCTGAGATTGTCTTCTACGCAAATTGCAAATGAAGAAGTAGCTCTGAGCACTGCTGCTCGCTTTATCTATCCTCATCGGCTGGTGGTGTAAAGCGGGAGGGGAAACGTGTGAAAGGGGACCAGACAGGTGAGAATGTCAAGGGAGAGGTACGAAATGGCACCAGCCCAGGGGGAGGAGTGGAGGGAGGGTGACGAGGCCAGAGAGAGAGAGAGAGAGAGAGAGAGAGAGAGAGAGAGAGAGAGAGAGAGAGAGAGAGAAGAGAGAGAGAGAGGAGAGAGAGAGAGAGATAGAGAGAGAGAGAGAGAGAGAGAGAGAGAGAGTAGTGATGTGTGTGTGGGTCAATTGTCCTGGGACTTGTATCTCTTTAGTGTTTTTTTGTTTCTCTGTGTAAGATAGGACACACACACTAAACACTGTGACCGCGTTTCTTTAGGAACTATACCATGCATAGGCGGTTGTTTAGTCCCTGTAGTCCCAGTGCAGATGCCCTCATTTCTTCTCTATTGTCTCAACGAGTGGTAAAAACATAGAAAGCAAGTTTGTAAGGCAGCGTGAGTGTGAAAAATGGAAGGAGGGCTTTGAATATAAATCCTGTTTCTGTGTGTAGACGTGTGGTGTGTTCCCCAGTCTGGCGTATTATACACAGATCTTGATAAGTTCAAAGTGTCTGCATCTATTTGCTACGGCAGTGTGATTTTCACAGAGCTCATCTAGCCTGTGTGTTTACGTGAACTCATTTTGTGTCTCTTTTAGAGTGGTGTGTGTGTGTGTGTGTGGTGTGTGTGTGTGTGGTGTGTGTGTGTGTGTGTGTGTGTGTGTGTGTGTTTCGTTTTGCTCATGCTGGCCTAAGAGACAATTATAGCAGAGATCATTTGTTTTCAGGGATGAGGTACAACAGTAAAAGGTCAAGAGTGAATATTCAGCTATGCAGAGGAGGGGGGGGGGCACAGGGTTGGAGGACAACTAAGCAGACTGATAGTACCTTATTAACTAGTCTAATTGATTGATGATTGCACACACAGCGGCAAAAATAGATCCCAATTCCACTTCCAATATCTGAATGCCTCTGGTAGTGCTGGTGTTTAATTGCCCGGCGTGGAGAGGAAAGAGCGATGAGCAAAGAGGGTTAGATTAGGAGAGAGGGTTGTTATTGCAGCCGCCATAGAGCAAGGTCTCTGCGATGTGGAACTTGTTTGTTTTGAGGACTATTTAGCTTTTATGAAGTGGAAATACCAGCATTTGTCTCAGGGATTCCACCGTGATTGTGTCTTTATTCCTACTCGTGGAGTCCATTTTGATAGTGTACATGACTTTTGAAGTCTTGTAACACACTCATGTGAAGTCAACATGTCCCACAGTCTTCCTCCTGGGTTCCTTTGGGGAGTGGATCCGTCTTCATGGATATTGCTTTATGTGATTCACTTGTTTCTACTTCCTCTGCGAGCTTGGATTACTCTTGTCTTAATTTTAGCCGCGCCATGGCTCCAGGGATGGTTATGTCGATCCACCACTATGGTCCAGACTGAAATATCTATAGGATGGACTGCCATGAAATTAAGTAGACATTTGTGATCTATAGGCAATGAGTCCGACCGGGTTGGTGATCCCCTGTCATTTTATCTAGCGGCACCAGCATGTCAATCTTCAGTAATCCATTAAAATATCTTAATATCAACTGGGTGGATTGGACTCATTTTGGTTTCCAGGGGATGAATCCTCAT